>NC_086337.1:330068-337068 GCF_032445375.1 Bacillus rossius redtenbacheri | reverse complement strand
AGTTGGGCCCAGGTAAAACCTCCATAGACAGAGGGAAAACCCTGGGCACTCACATGCGGGATGCAAATTTCATGCATTAATAGCAAGCAGGTTGGCTACGGGAACAGAGGGATGGTTCAGGAAGAAGAGTTGGACAGAGTAGAAAGTCACTACTTAGCAAGTTTGGGAGGGAACTTGGACTTTTTGTCCGCATTATGCTTTATTTGGTTGGGTACTGGTCTTTAGGGGGCGACTTCGTCGTTTCCCACCTGGCTGCCAGCTAGCTTGGTGTTTGAGAAGGGGAAAAATTTGTGTTATGTATATATATATATATACACGCTCAGGCATATATACATACATATACACAAACATACATATGGTTGGTATGCATGTTGTGTGTGTGCGATGTCACACTAGTTGCAATGGTAGCTGGTATTCAAAATCTCATGCCATCAGAAACACGACCGGCACTGGAGGTGAGGCCTGCCAGGCGAGCCATGCCCATCAGGCATAAATAGTCAGCCCTAACAACACAGGCAGTGAACCCTGAAGCAGGTTAGAACATACACCTGCGTGCTTCGGACCATTTTGAATAAGCATCATGTTTGGTTATCACATGTATTACAGCCATCTGTGTGTTTATTTAGGTGTAATTCAAAATCTCATGCCATCAGAAACACGACCGGCGCTGGAGGTGAGGCCTGCCAGGCGGGCCATGCCCATCAGGCATAAAGAGTCAGCCCTAACAACGCAGGCAGTGAACCCTGAAGCAGGTTAGAACATACACCTGCGTGCTTCGGACCATTTTGAATTATTATAATCATGTTTGGTTATTACATAATCACATAATTAATTGTCATGTATGATAATTAGGGCGCAAATGTTCTTAATTTACTTAACTTATACTAAGGGGGTGAAACCTTAAATTTATATTAATTTATCGTTTACTTATTATTTAAGAGCTGCCAGCACACATGTGTATTGTGCGCGAGCTTTGTTTCATTTGTCATGCGCACACTGCTCTTAATTATGCGGAAGCATAGGCAGATTTGTGTTGCCAGCCTGCCACGAGTCCGTGGAAGGCCGGCGCGGGAGGTACTGAGCTGCTCCGAGCGCCGGGCGACTAGTTTTGTTTGGAGGGGGTCGCGCGCTGATTGGCTGGCCAATCAGAGGGCGCCTCGCCTTGCGGGCTGTACAGAGGCCCACAGCTACGGCGGGCGGTGCGCGAGGATTGATTTTGGGCGTTTGTATTTTTGTTCTACGTCTGGATCATAATTTCCGAGAGTAGAAACAAATGGGTTTTGACTATTTATGCATTTATCATAAAAAGTTTGGGCTGTACGAATATAAAAGTCTTGCAACGTTTCCGTGTCTGTTTCGCGATGCAAGGCTTCTACTGGGCAGTATCTCGGGGCATCTGTAGCGATTCGGATGCATCTGTTCTGAATTCGCTGCAGTTTTAATAAGTGCGAGTTTGCTGCAGTGGCCCATACAGGGGCTGCATATGTTATTATAGGGCGGATGAGTGCTTTGTAGAGCAGGAGGCCTGTTTTTACCTTGCTGCCACATCGTCTACTCATGACTGGGTACAGTGTGCTAATTCTAACCTGAGCTTGCTGGCGCTTGGTGTCAATATGATGACGCCAGAGCAGTTTTCTGTCCATGTGGACACCTAAATATTTTACCACGTCCTTGTGCGGGACATTTTCCGCAAACAGACGCAGCTGGGGCCTAGTGTCTGCGGGCGGGAGATTTTTTCGTGTAAACACGATAGCCTCTGATTTGGCTGTGTTTACCTTTATTCTCCAGGTCGTACACCACTGTTCGAACTCGGTGAGTGCTACCTGAAGCCTGTCCGTGGCTAGTTGGAGGTTATGGGATCTGCTGTACAGTACTGTGTCGTCTGCATAGCAGCCTAACTTCACTAGGCGATGTGCTGGGCGTGGCATGTCGCTGACATACATGTTAAATTGCACAGGGCCTAAAATGCTACCTTGTGGCACTCCGGCTCTGATTTGTTTGATGTTAGATGTAGTACCTTCTGTTGTTACTCTGAAGGTTCTGTCTGCTAGGTAGGATGCTATTAATTTGATATAGCAATCCGGGAAGTTAGTTTGATAAAGCTTGTAGATTAGCCCCGCATGGAATACTCTGTCAAAGGCTTTCTCTACGTCTAAAAATGTTGCTACCACGTAATCTTGTACATTAAATGCACTGGTAATTTCCTCAGTGATTCGTACAAGTTGGTGTACTGTCGAGTGTGCTCCGCGAAAGCCGAACTGTTCGTTTGGGAGCAGGTTATTTTCGTGGATGTGTACCTTAAGTCGGTGTAATATAATACATTCAGCGACTTTGGAAATGGTGCTTAATAGACTTATTGGCCTGTAGTTTTGAGGCAGTGTTTTGTTTTTGCCCGGTTTGTGGAAAACTATTACGTTAGCTTCCTTCCACTGGGCGGGAAAAATATTTAGTCGGAGCATTGCATTAATGCAGGTGGCTAAATATTCTAGGGCTTCATTAGGTAGCTGTTTCAGGACTACAGCCTGAATACCATCATTACCAGGGGCTTTGCGTGGCTTCATTTTTTTGATGGCACGCTTAACCTCATGTGCTTGTGTCAGTAGGGGTTCTGATGTAGTGGGCAGGCGCAATTTTATCCTAAGTTCGCGATATATTTGCGCTGTGAATTGCCTGTCACAAGGCTGCATGTTAGGTTGGAAGGCGGTTTCTAAGACGTCAGCGAAAGCTTGTGCCTTGTCTTGTGGTTGGAAGGCCAGTCCATTGTTTGTTTGGAGTGGCGGGTTTTTTTCCGATTTATTTAAAAATCGTCTGGTCATATTCCAGGCACTTCCGTCCTGAATGTTGAGTTGGGCTATTTTTTCTTCCCATTGGCTGCTGCGCCATAGGCTTATTTCGTCAGAAATAACCGAGTTTAACTCGTTTATTCTGTGTTTTGTGGCCCGTGTGCGTCGCCGGGTGTACTCACGGCGCAGTCTGTTTTTTTGCGATATAAGATCGCTGATGTATGCTGGCAGCTCGTCGTGTGCTAACCTAACCTCTTTTTCTGGGATGCACTGGTTTATACCGGCCTGGATTTGATTAGTTAACTCGGTTACTGCGCGTTCTAAGTTTTCGCTATTTTCGATATTAGTTTCGGCCGCGTCCGGTAGGTTTATTGTGAGGAAATTTTGAAAACCTTGCCAGTCTGCATGTTTGTAGTCTCTGATTTTTCGAGGCTGTTGTGAGCTCGTGGTTGTGTCATCAAAAATTAGATGCACGGGAAAATGATCAGAAGACAGATCATGCACAACTTCAAGTTCGAAACCTGTGTTAACTCGTTTATTTATGACGATATCTAGAACATCGGGTAGAGTATTCAGTCTCCCTGAGTCGTGAGTGGGCTCAGAAGGAGCATGAACATGATAATTTTTATTTAATTGGTGGGTGTAGAGTAGTCTTCCATTTGCAGTTGCGCGCCTGGAATTCCACTCTAGATGCTTTGCATTTATGTCCCCGACTGCGAGGAAGCTGGGGGCTGCATTATATAGGGCGTCCAGGTCCGCAACTGTGAGGGACCTGCCTGGGATCGCATACATTGAAATTAATTTAATTTGCTGCCGATTTATTGTGAGATTTATGCCTATTGCTTCTAAGTTAGGGAAGTCCGGGAGCTGACAAGTGGTATGTTTAATGCTGTTATGTATTGCCAGAGCTACGCCGCCGCTTCTGGTATTTCTGTCGCGCCTATAGATAACATAATTTAAAATTGTTAATCTATCTGTCGGAATTAGGTGCGTCTCGTTTATTGCCGCGATTTTAATTTTATATTTATCCAGGTGGTTTATAAATTCCGGTAATTTAGATTTAATACCGCGTGCATTCCAGAAGAGGAGGGACTGCTACCTAAGACTATTGGCCAGGGCGAGTGTGGATCCCGGGACCTGGTTATTCGCTGCCAGTGAGCTCGTCAGCAAGCGCAACGCAGCAGTCCATGGTCGCACGAAGCTTGTCGGCCATGGTCTTGGACGGGTCACACCAGATGGCTATCAGTTGGCACAGTGGTGCCAGAGCCTGCCTCATGTGACTGCTGCCCTGAAAGGCCTTGCTCGTTTGGAGGATATTTTGCATATCCTCCATTTGTAGGGGCTGGGCGCTGGGGGCGGGAGCAGCTGGGGCAGTTGGCACCACTGGAGCTGCGTCCACGGCCATGTGCTCGGCCGCGGGAGGCGCAGGCTGCCGCGGGGCGGGCTGGGGGGCCTGCTTGGGCAGGACTGCAGCTGCGGCCTGAGTGGCCTGCAGCTTGTCTTGGGCGGGCTGGCGTGGCCTGCCATTGCCATTTTTGTGCCCAGTCCAGTGCTTTTTGGGCTGGGTCTGGCGCTGTCCGCGGGGGCGGGGGTTATTGGCCAGGGCAGGGTAGGCCATGTCATCATGACTGGCCTCCCAGTGCTGTTGCAGGGGGGCGTAAGTGTTGACGCCCGCTCGCAGCATGTAATCCCCGAAGGTGGGGGGCGGGGGGTGCCTCGGGCCCCAGGGGTTCTGCCTCGGGGGGCCTGGGGGGTGAGAGGGGCCTGGTTGGGGGGCCTGAGCCTGCGCCTCGGCTCGCTGGTTGGCCCGGATGTCGCGGCGAGACTGCTGCTCGCGCGCCTTGCGGATGTCCGGGGGAAGGTGCCTGCGGGTCTCCTTCTTATATTCACTGCACCCCCTGTAGTTGGCGCAGTGCTTGCCCTCGCACAGAGCACATTTTTTGTGTTCCGGGTTGCCGCCATTTGGGCACTCCGTGGCCTTGTGTGGGCCGCTGCACCATCGGCAGACAACATTTGCAGCGCAGCCCTTGCCAACGTGTGTAAAACGCTGGCAATTGCTGCACTGGGCAGGGCCTGACGGGCGTCGATAATCATCGACCCGGATTTTCATGCCTGCAAATTCCTGCAGGGCTTGGATGGTCTCGGTCGGGCATGACTGGGGCACTTCTATCACGAGTGCGTCACATTTTTGGCGCCGCTGCCGGTTCTCCAAGAACCAGCAGTTTTGCACCGGGAGGCTCAGTGCAGCGAACTCCTGCTGCAGGAAGTCCTGAGGCGTGTCGTGGTGGATGCCACGCAACACGAATTTTTTGGGCACTTCGTCCCGCTGAAGCAGGACGGAGTGCTGGGCGCCTATGGCTTGCATGGCTTTGACTGCCCGATGGTAGTCAGTGATGGACCCCGTGTGGACCATTAACTCGTTTCGGCCGCGGTTCTGGCAGATGAATTTCTCTGCCAGCGAGTCCTTCAGTGCCTTGTAGACACGAGGGTATTGGTGCCCCTGGTCTAAGAAGACGAAGAGGGGCTTGATTTTTCGCTGCTTGGTCGCTGCCGCAGGTGGCTCTGAGGGGCCTGCGGGCTGGGGGGAAGGGGGGGCGGGGCCCACCTCGCTGTCGCTGCCTACAGCGTCCCCGTGGGTACGCTTCTGGCGCTTGCCGGCGGTTTGCCAGCCGCCTTGGTCGCTCTCCATTACTGCTTCGCCTGTAGCCATTTGCTGGCCTTGGGCGGACAACCTATGCTCACACAAGCTTGCCCGCTAACCAATTCAGCCCGGTAAAAACCGGGCTGCCGGCTGTGCTGAAGGGGCTGCTACGCCACCGAGCAGCCTGTGTGCACCCTTGATACTTGACCTGCACAGACAACTGTTACCGCCTGTGCACACTGGGCGCACAGGCTCTTCGCTTGCTGGCTGTGTTAGCACTTAGAAGTGCTAACACAACTTGTAGATACTCTGCTGCACTTCTGCTCTCGTCTCTCGTCCCTTCTCTTTTCCCTCTTTTTCCATTTAATTTTTTCGCAGAAAAAGTTGTAATGAAAACTGAAGTGACTTCTCTGCGCGGGCGCACGGGAATGGAACTAAGTGAAAGTTTTCTATATCGTCCGCAACCGCGCGCGACTACCTCGAGCCACGCTGTTCTTGAATCTTCAGGTTTATATTTTCCAAGGCTACGAATGAGTGGATTGGAGTGTGTGGCAGATTGGGAATAAAAAGATGACGATAGTTTAAAGTATATTCGCTGAAGTGTGTCCATGTGTAGCTCCTTGTGTATGAGTGCTGTGGGGACATAGATAGGCACTTGTGCGACTCTTCTGAGAGCTTTATTTTGCGCAGATTGCAGTGAGCGGAGATTTGTGTTGGAGGCATAGCTCCAAGCTGGGGCTGCATAGGTCATAATAGGCCTTATACATGCCTGATATAAAAGCTTACCGTTTGTTGTGGAGATGCTGCTCTTGTGATTTAGGAGAGGATATAATTGCGCGAGCCTCGCATAGGCCTTGGCTCGTTTGTTTTGAATGTGTTGTTTCCATGTAAGCCTGGCATCCATGAGTACACCCAGGTATTCCACACAGGGGTAGAGATTGCGGCATTGAAAAGTGATAGTAGTGGCAGATGTTCTGGAACATGGCGCTTGGTAAAAATAATGGCCTTTGATTTTCCTACGTTGACTGCAGTTTTCCACTTTGTAAACCATTGCTGCAGTAGGTTTAGTGCTGCCTGTACTCTCTGCAGTGCAGCCGCAGGCCTCACAGAGCTTGAATATAGCATCGTATCATCTGCATAGCACGCTACTTCTACCCCCTGTGGGAAGGCTGGGAAGTCTGCCACATAGATGTTGAATAATAAGGGGCCTAGAACACTGCCCTGTGGTACACCAGCCTTGATGGTACGGCGTGTAGAGGTGGCACCTGGGATGCAGGCATGGAAGTGTCGTTCATGTAGGTAAGAATCTAGTGTGCGGACATATGTGTCAGGGATGTGTGCTGTGTGAAGTTTATAGATTAGGCCTTCATGCCACACACGATCGAAGGCCTTTTCTATGTCTAGAAATGTCGCAGCAGTGTACTGTCTCCAGTCAAAGGATAGTGTGATCTGTTCAACTATCCGCACCAGTTGGTGGGTTGTTGAGTGTCCCGCTCTGAAACCGAACTGGTAATCAGGGAGAGTGTGATTTTGTTCCAGATTTTGTTGGATGCGGCTGGTGAGGATTTTCTCAGCT
>NC_086337.1:316568-329568 GCF_032445375.1 Bacillus rossius redtenbacheri | reverse complement strand
TTTACTAAATTGTTTGATTTATTTACAAAAGCAGAAAATTTTAACATTAAAGGGAAAAGTTTAAAAAACCCTTCAGTCCGGCGGTTGGAGCTAAATAGCTCTATGGTCTCTTGATCTTGATGCACACATTATTCAAAATTGACACTTATTTTATTTACACAGAATATATATTTCACTATTTACAACATAAAAATCACAATAAAAATATACATAATTATGGCACTATGGTTGGCGTCCATATCTATAACACTTTTTCACTATGGTTGGTGTCCTTAATGTCTTCCTGCTTGATTGTTACCCAGTCAGGGTGGTCTGCCAGGGTGGTAGTCTGTGATTAGTTTGTGTGGGTGTGGGTGTTGGATGTCGTGTTGTCCGATGCTGTTGATTAGAGGTGACGGGTGTTGTGCTGCTTTGTGGAAAAAAGTGTCTGCGTATTGTATTACAAGGGCGCGTGGTGATGGAGTGTTTGCGAGAGCATGGAGCTGTGTGTTGGTGACATGTTTGTATTTCCCGAGTGTACGTCTTAGGAGTTTGTTAAAACATGTATTTATCTGGTGGAAGCGGAAGTCGGGTACATGGGCAAATATTACGGAGGCATACAACAAGATGGGGATTATGTACGCCTTGAAGAGGTGCACTCTGTCCATATCTGGCAGGGGGCTGTGGGGACGGAGAATGACGGACAGAGAGTTGTATGCACGGTGGGCCCGGGCAGTGGCAGACGAGAAGTGCGGTGAGAGGCGCAGTGTGCGATCCAGTGTCACACCGAGGTATTTCACTGAGTCGCTCCACTTGATCACTGCTCCTCCCACGAACAGTGCTGGGGGCAGACGGGGGCGTCGTCGGGTGAAAAAGATTGCTTCAGTTTTGGAGGGGTTAGGAAGGATGCCCCAGGAAGTAAAATACGTTGTGAATGTGCGGATGGCCGAGGTCAGCCTGGCTTTTATTAGCAGGGGGTCATGATGGTTGACCATCAGCGCGGTATCGTCCGCGTACATGACAATCGTGCATTCGGGGGGTTTAGGAATGTCGTGCGTATACAAGGAGAATAATAGAGGTGAGAGCGTAGACCCCTGGGGTACTCCTGCAGTGATCTCTCGTGAGGATGAGGTGGACCTTTCCACTCGCACGCGGAACGTGCGGGCTTCTAGGAATGAATGAAGGATGGAGCGAAGTGCAGGGTTGACTCCCAGGAATGCTAGCTTGAGGATAAGGGCCTGGTGATGGACAGTGTCGAATGCACGACTCAGGTCTAGCAACACCATGCCAACATGGTTCCTTTGGGTGAAGTTGAGGGTGATTTGGTCGGTGACATGAGCCAATGCGTGCTGCGTGGACAGTCGCCGCCTGAAGCCGAACTGAAACTCTGGGAGCGGCTGCAGGCGGTCAACCTCCTCCTCCAACCTGGACAGGACTATGCGCTCCGCTACCTTGGATGTCACCGATAGCAGCGATATGGGGCGGTACGATGCTGGTCGATCGGCGGGGCCCTTCCCCTTGAAGATGGGCACTACCGTGGCCTCGCGCCATGGAAGTGGATAGTGACCAGTAATGAGGATGGAGTTGATGATGTTGGTGAGGTAGATGAGAGCTTTACGTGATATGGATTTGAGAAGTCGTGGTGTGATGTCATCGGGGCCTGGGGCGGCATTTGCTCGTACTCGGTCGATCTCCTTCCTGACTTGCCTGGGCGTGGCCAGCTTCAGGGCACCAGGTAGAGGTGGAGGAGGGGGGTGGTAGTGAGTGGGGAGTTTTGATTGGTGTGGTGGAACTGGTGCCGGGGTGAATGAGTTTGCAAAGTGGTCAGCCAAGCACTCAGCTCTGTCACTCCCCGACTCCGCCATGCCACCGTCCGCCTCAAGAGGCGGGATCGCAGACTTGGCGGAGCGTAGGTTGCGAGCAAAGCGCCACACCGAGCCATTCGCAAGCGACAGTGCACGTAGCCGCTTTACTTCGCTCGCCGACACCCATTCAGCGACGGCCACTCTGCACCTTCGGAAGTGTGCATTGTAGCAGTCCCTGTCTGGCTGCAGGCGGGTCCGCTGCCAACGGCCACGAGCCTTGTTGCGTGATGAGATGAGTTGTTTGATGTTGTTTGGGAGTGGGGCCCCGAGTGGGTGTGGCTTGACTTGGGGGATGTGCAGTGAAGCTGAGGTGATGATGGTGTCTGCAAAGTGAAGAACATGTTGGTCAAGTTCTTCCTTTGAGCGGGCTTTACGTTGCAGATCTATCTGCTGGTCCATGGCTGTTCGGTAGGCTTTCCAGTCAGCCAGCCTGTAATTAAAGATGAGATTTGTGACTGTGGGGGTGACTGTTGTGTCTAGTGTCCCCATGACGGGGAGGTGGTCAGACGTCAGGGCGGTGCTGACAGTAAGGGGGTTGACCCTTGGTAGTGGGGTACTAACCACCAGGTCCAGTACGCTGGGGCTGCCAGTGTGGAAGTAGGGGTAGTAGGTAAAAGTGTCAGGGTAATGAAGGGTTAGCATGGTTTCTTTAAGGTACTTGCGTAGGGCAATACCTTTACTGTTGTTACTGAGACAGCCCCAGGAGGTGTGCCTAGCATTGTAGTCACCTGCTAGGATCACACGTGAGTCGAGCCGGCGGAGGCTGGTGAGGTCTTCTGCCGGGAGTGGTGTGGTTGGTGGAATGTAGAGGGCCACGGCGGTGAGAGGTGTGGGGTTCGTGTGCAGTCTAACCGCCACCGCTTCCACATGTTGCAGTTGTGGTGTTTGTCGCCTGTGGTGCGACAGGGTTTGACGCACAAGAAGGGCCACACCTCCATGTACACCATCCGATCGATCAGCCCGGTGCGTCACATATCCTGGTATCACGAGCGGAACGCCAGCCCTGAGCCAGGTTTCTGTCAAGAATACCAGATCTGGTTTGTGGGATGAGATGAGGTGATTAAACTCTGTGGTCTTGTTGACAATGCTGTTGCTATTCCAGACAATGAATTTAAGGGAAGGCATTAGCAAGGGCAGAGAACGTTGAGAGTATGACTGTGCACTTCTCGTCGTAGTTCTGCGCTGTTTTGAACTTTCTGGTGGCGTCAAGGAAGAATGGAACCCATTTAAGTAAGTTAAGTTCTTTGATCATTTTAATAAGTTCGGTTAGTTCTCCAATGATGTTGGGTTCCACGTTAGGTGTTTGATTATGAACCGGTGTGTTCATCGTGATACGGCCGTTGGCAATGATATAGATGTTTTTTTTTTTTTGCAGTTTGTATTTGCCACTCGAAATAGCTATACCAGGTGTGATTGTTACAAACAACAGGAGAAATCGTGTAATGAACACTCTTTTACTTCCCCCCCCCCCCCCAACTCACACAACACCCACCACCCTCACCATCCCAACCACCAAAGCCCTCTTCAAAATACACTCACACACACACACACACACACAAACCCACACTCTATAACTGATGACCATTACCATCACTTCTTAAAGCCATTAGATAATATTTAACTCAAGAAAGGTATTGTGATATATTTAAAGAAAGAAAGGTGAAACCTTTAACTTTACCAGCAGGTATTAGTATCACTGAGGTATCTTCTAGGTTGTAGCAGCAGTAGTAGTAATAATAATAAAATTAAATAAGGTAATAAAAAAGAAAAGTTATACATGTGATCAAATCATGAATGTATAAAACTGGAATGAATTTAAATTTTTTTTATTTTTCTTTATAGGCTGTTTTGAAATTGATGAGTAAGTGCCTCTTCTTTTAAATTTTTTAATGCTGAACACTGTTACATAAGAGATAAATGTTTAGAAAATTAAAAAAAAAAAAAAAGCTAGCCCCCCCCCCCCCCCCTCTAAATCCAAACAAAAAAAAAACACCCTCCTTCAAAACATCACATAATCATCCAGCCAGCAGTGCAGACGAGAAATTTGCACTCGGGGCCGCCATTTTGACGATAAATTCTTGCATGGCACACCAAAGGTAGGAAAGAATTTAAAAAAATAAAAATAATGGGCGAGCACCCTCGCGTCTGCCTGTAGAAAATGAAGTTAAAAGTAACATAACCTAAAGACAGGCACACACTAGGGTGCTCCCAGGCGGTTGAGAAATTTTTTCCCGCCAAAAGACTTATATATATATATATATTATTTATTTTACTGTTTTTGGCAGGGGGCTATGTCGGTCTGTGTGCAAAGTAGTTCCTACTCCCGCCGCCAGGAGCGCGCGCGGTGGGTAGCGATGTTGTTTTTTCTGCTTTCATTTGTTTATTATTTAGAGGGTTAATGCTATGTAAATATACGCAAGTTTGGTTATGTGTCGGTAGTTGTGCGAGATTTAATTTCCGAAACGAAATTGACTTTCATCGGCCTGCATTTCTCACTTATTCGGAAAATACATGTGTGTTTATGTATGTATAATAATCGAGTGATTTTGTAATAATTTGGAAGTTTTGTTTGCGTGTGCGATGTGGGGAAGAAAAGGTGTGCACACGAGTCCTAGGGCTATATTTTTTTTTTATTGCGAAATATTTACTTCATGTGGTGAAAAATTTTAAATTATTTGTGATGCAAGTGATTTTTTTTTTTTTTTTCAGTTGGGTGATGTGTTTGTCCTCGTTTGTGTGCAAGGAAGCAAACATGCTGAAGGTAAGGGGCCATAAATGACACTTTAAAATATTAGTTTACCATTAATTTTGGTTAAATATTAAATTGCCATATAAGTAAAATCATGTCAACTGTTGTATTCCACCCAGTATAAGCTGTTAGTAATGGGTACTTAATATAAATAGAATAAATGTAAGCATTTTCGTCTGCATGAAAATTCACTTTTTTTTTGGATCCATTTGTACTGTGGGTAGTTAAATAGTACATTATGTTGTTTTTACTTCGAAGTACAAAACATCTTGTGCATGATTGCAAATTCAAACGCAGTTAAGCATAATATGAATTCGAATTGTGTGTGTGTGTGTGTGTGTATGTATATATATATATTTTCGTTTTATTTATTTTGTTTTACTGTGTCCAGTTTTAGCACAAATAGAATTATTTTCAAAGTGAATCGATGCAACTGGTCTTTGCCATTAATATTGATATATGATCTAACTAAATTAAATAGAAAGGATTTTTTATATATATATATATATATTTATATTTATATAAATATATTTGTAGCAATGTACTAATGACCACAGAAGTAAGCAAAACAAAAAAAAATATATCTCAGCCAGTAAACCATGCGTCTTAAAGACTTTGTTTAATGAAAATATTTCTGCCTTGGTTAAGCTTACATTTACTATCATAGGGATTGAGGGAATTGTAGAACAGCAGCAGAAGCATTTCCTTTCATGATCATGTTCTTGGTCCTGAAAAGGACCGTTTATGTAAGCATGTGCACACCAGACCTGCTCACTTGGAGCTGGTGTATTTGGTGACAGCCTTGGTGCCCTCGCTGACAGCGTGCTTGGCCAGCTCCCCGGGCAGCAGCAGTCTCACGGCCGTCTGTATCTCGCGGCTGGTGATGGTGGAGCGCTTGTTGTAGTGGGCGAGGCGGCTGGCCTCTGCCGCGATGCGCTCGAAAATGTCGTTCACGAAACTGTTCATGATGCTCATGGCCTTAGATGATATGCCAGTGTCCGGATGAACTTGCTTCAACACTTTGTAGATGTAGATTGCGTAGCTTTCCTTCCTCTTGCCTTCTTTTTCTTGTCGCCCTTCGAGATGTTTTTCTGGGCCTTGCCCGCCTTTTTGGCTGCCTTACCGCTCGTCTTGGGGGGCATCGTAGGTCTGAGCTGTGCCGCTGTCGCTAGATGAGTGAGACGGGAATTTTTTTTTTTTTAGACTACAGCCCCTCCACGCTGAAGTCAGTCTCACACAGCCGAAGTGTTTGTGAGCCCTGCTAACCAAATGGGAATGATTTGACTGAGGGAATTGATGCGTGCCAGGTGGGACCTATACGCTTAATTTGATAAACTGAGTAACTGCCTATGCTGTCTTCACTCTCCTGTGAGGGAGGGGGAAGCAGCTGGCGACGTGCGTCTGGCGCGGTCAAGCCTGCAGGGGTGCGGAATTTGCACCCCGACAGCCTATGGGGAGTAGCAAAGGGTAGACAACAGTAAACCAGCGAGCGCACTGGAGGAAACCTGTTGCCTGTGAGTGAAAAGTTAACGCAACCGAGGGCCCGAAGGGATAGGAAGCGGATGAGGGCGAATGGGATCTGTGGCTCTCCCAGATGGGATTTCTGGAAGAGACATTTTGAGCACGCCATGCGGCGTATGTGCTCGGCAGGCACGAGCGAATGTGGCAATTTAGGCCTCGGCATCTCGAGGGCGGCAGGAACTGCTGGCGCGACCTGCAACTAAAAATAAAAACACATATTTACATTGTTCTATAACTATGTTTAATGGCTATTAGCCCGGTTAGGCTAATAAAGGGGCTCGTGCACTCAGGCACTATGGCCGGCGTCTCTGAGCCACAAGATGATGGGTGAAGTCGTGGGTTTAGATTTATGTTGCGAAAAATTTTAATATATATGCATATATATGCATATATTTTTCACTACTAGGGTGGTTTAGAAGCACTGTGGGGAGAAAATTATGACGTAAAATACATTTTAACACTAAAAATTCGGGTGGGCATGACAGCAGCTCTCTGGAACATGTCGCCCTCTCCCTCGCCGACAGGCACTGTGGGCGGCGTCTCTGTGGCGGCCCCCAGGGAGGGCGGGAAACATGGAGCACTGCTGCTGAAGAGTAGATGACAGGGTAAGTGGGGGGGAAAATTATGTTGCAAACTTCAAGAATTTAGGAAGAAAACTAAAAATGAATGTGGGATAATTGCACTGAAAAGGGGGAAACGGCGATTCTCGTTGTTTTCTTAAATCAGGGTGGTGAAATTTGTTGAATTAGGAAACGGTTTCTTAATGGTGAGTGTTTTAGGAACAATTTGACAGTTCAAACATGACGGTGGAGTTTATAGATAAAAAGTTATGTGGAATTTAGTGTGACAAGGTGTAGACGAGTTTTTCGGCTGAAAGTTCTCTCGCCAGTCCGCAACCGACTGCGGGTACCCCCACCTAGGCCCCGCCCACTGGCGCGCACCAGCCAATCAGCGCCGACCCGGGCTGGCGAGAGAGCGAAAAACACGACTGTTTTTGACGGAGTATTTTTTAAGTGTTTATGGGGGTTTTTCGCATAAAATGTGTTTCGGTCTTTTGAATTTTCTGGCATCTTCAGGATTATATCTGCCCAGGTTGTGTACGAGCGGATTGGTGTGTGTTTCGACTGATTTGTAAAAGGAAGTGGCTTGCTTGACGAGTTGCGCGTGCATTGTTTCTATGCGAAGTTCCTTGTGTATTAGGCGCATCGGGACATAAATGGGAACTTGCGCTATTCTTCTTAGTGATTTGTTCTGTACGATTTGAAGTCTCTGCAAGTGTGTTGGCGCTGCGTAGCTCCATGCTGGGGATGCGTAGGTTACTATAGGTTGGACGCAGGCTGTGTAGAGGATCTTGCCATTTTGTGTACTTAGGCTGCTCTTGTGGTTTAAGAGGGGGTACAGCGTTGCTAGTCTTGCGTTGGCTTGAGCTTGCTTATTGGCGATGTGGTTCTTCCATGTGAGTTCGCGGTCCATGTGTACTCCTAAGTATTTTACAGTTGTTTTGTATTCGATGTCGTTGTTGAATAGGTTGAGTTGCGGCAGGTTTTCTGGGACTCGTCGGCGCGTGAATATGATGGCTTCGCATTTGCCTACGTTAATTGATGTCCTCCAGTCGGTGAACCATGCTTCTATGGTGTGTAGCGAATCTTGCAGTCTTCGTACAGCCAGGTGGGGGCTGAGGGAGCTTGTATAGAGCATGGTGTCGTCTGCATAACACGCAATGTTGGCTCCAGGTAGTTGTGGGAGATCTGCTACATATATGTTAAATAGCAGGGGCCCTAGTATACTGCCTTGCGGTACCCCTGCTAGTATTGGTCTAGGTGTGGATATGGCGCCTGGAATGTGTGCACGAAATGAGCGGTGATGGAGGTATGAGTCTAATGTTTTGATGTATGTGTCCGGGAGTTGTATGACCTGGAGTTTGTGTAGCAGTCCTTCGTGCCATACTCGATCAAACGCCTTTTCTATGTCGAGAAAGACAGCTGCAGTGTATTGGCGCCAGTTGAATGCGTGTGTAATGTGTTCTGTAATACGGACTAATTGTTGCGTGGTGGAGTGACGAGCCCTGAAGCCAAACTGGTAGTCCGGGATTACACGATGTTCTTCCAGATGTAGTTGGATGCGGCGAGCTAGCACTTTCTCTGCGACTTTAGACAGCGTGTTGAGGAGACTAATTGGTCTGTAGCTGGTTGGTAGTTTGGGATTTTTGCCTGGTTTTGGGAGTAGGATTAGTTTGGCTTCTTTCCAGGTGTGTGGCCAGGAATTTGTTTGTAGGATGCCATTGATGCAGGATGTGATTGCCTGAAGGGCAGGGAGTTGGAGTTGTTTGAGGACGAGGGAAGGGATTTTGTCTGCTCCTGGCGCTTTGTTGTTCTTCAGAGATTTAATTATTCTTTTCACTTCCATTTCTGTGGTAAGGAGAGGTTCCGTGGTGGTTGTGGCTAGTCGCATGTTGGCTATTTGCTCTGACACTAGGAGTGTGTGAGGCGGATTGTTGGGGAGGATGTTGGGCTGGAAGGCAAGTTCCTGGCTGTCAGCTAGCGCCTTCACTTTCTCCTGTGGTGTGTAGGCGAATGTTCCAGTTGGCTGTTGAATGGGGGGAATGATGACGGGTTTGGCAGTTAATGATTTGGTGGCTTTCCATAGAGTGTTGTCGGCTGTGGTTAAGTGTGAGATTTTGTGGTCCCACAGTGTGGCTCGGTGTAGTGCTAGGTGACTGAGGAATTCGGAGTGAAGATCGTTGTAGTCCTTCTTGAGTGCTGGTGTTCTGTTGCGTTGCCATCTACGACGAGCTTGATTTTTGGCAGTGAGAAGCAGTTGCAGGGGAAAGGGAAGGGCGACTGTATCAGGTTTCGGCTTTGTTGTTGGGACATAGTTTTGGATGGCTTTGGTGAGTGTTCTGGTTAGTTCTGCCGAGTACGCCTGCAGGTCGGCAGCTGTTGTAATGGTAGGGACAGGAGTGAGGTGGTGTTCTACGTAGGAATTTAATTTTGGCCAGTTGGCTTTTCTGAAGTTAAGGATTTTCTTAGGTTTGGTTGTAGGTGTGTGGACGTCTTCTAATGTTGCTACGACTGGCAGGTGATCAGAGTGGAGCTCATGGAGGACTTCTAGTTCGTAAACAAAGTTGGTATTAAAATAAATAGTGAAGTCTAGGATGTCAGGATTATGTTGAGGATTTTCAGGGTATCTGGTAGGATGGTAGGGAGCGCAGACCATATAACGGTGTTGCTGCTGATGTGCAAACAGCACCCTGCCATTTGTGGTTGTTTGTAGGCAGTTCCATGCAGGATGCTTGGCATTGAGGTCGCCTAGGAGAAGGAAGGAGGAGGTGAATGTGGCTAGGACTTGTAGGTTTTCAGGTTTAATAGAGCGGCCAGGCGGCGCATATGCGGATATGATTGTGCATTTCTTGCCTTTAATTGTAAGGACTACTGCAACTGCTTCTATGAGCCCTAGGTCCGGTAGGTGAACTTCATGGTGGAGTAGATTAGTGCGCACTGCCAGCGCCACTCCCCCCCCATGGTTGTCCTTGTCTGTTCGGTGTATGATGTAACCTGGAAATCGCAGATTGTCTGTGGGGGAGAGGTGAGTTTCAGTGATGGCAATAATTTGTATGTCGTGTTCGCGAAGAAATTCTTGTAGTTCTGGAAGTTTATGTCGTATGCTTCGTGCATTCCAGGTGGCTATTTTTGTAAGGGGGACATTAGTGTGGTGTGCTGTCATGTTTGGGGGAGGAAGCTGTGGTTATGGCCGTGATGAGGTCGACGGCGAGGTGAATTCTGCTCTCTGGTGGAATGGTGGTGTCCAGCCAAGCTGCCAGTAAGTTGCACAGTTTTTGCGCCACATCCATTAGTATTGGCTGCGCTTCTGCCACTTTGGTGAGAGTGCCACGCAGCACCTGGCAATCTCTGTTGTTGGCCGCCACTCGGTCAGGTGTTATGACCGCTGGGGGTGTAGGCAGAGGCATACTCCGCGTCACGATCGTGGCCGGCATGGTGGTGGTCCCATGTGGTTGTGGTTGCAGTGCAGGAACTGCCGGAGCACTGCTTGTGCTTGGTGTGGTGTCCATCTGTGGTGCCACCTGCACAGGCATAGCAGGGGCTTGCTGCATTAGCATGGGTTGCTCTGGTGCGGTCGGGGCACTCACAGGGTGCTCCGAGTATTGGCGGAGTCGTCCTGCCTGTGAGGTCATCTGGTCGTATTCCCTGTTGAGGTTAGGCTGACGCGGTTGCCGCTGTTGTCGCCTACGCTGCGGACGAGGCTGGTTGTATGCATAGGCGGTCTGCTGTTTTGCGAATTGTCTTGCCTCTCTGTCATTTAATGTGCCAAGTGTCGGGTACTCTTCCCCCAGTGTCGAGTACCGATTGCTGGTTGGTGGCGCCCAGTATTGTTGTTCATCTGGTACAGGGCCTGCCTGTGGTCCCTGTGGGCCATGGTAGCCATCTTGTGCTGGTCTGTGACGGCGTTGCACAGTTTGCCAGCCTCCCTCTGCTGCAGCATGGCTGTACTGCCTGGGCTGAGGGGGGGGCGGGGGAGCTGCGGTCCAGGTACGCGCCTGTCGTGAGTCATGGTGCTGACGCCCGTATGCTTGCTGTTTGCGCTGTGGCTGGCCACGAGGGCGTCTCTGCAGCCACTCCCTCTGATAAACAGGGCAGCCTCGATATCTGGCATTATGCTCCTGTTTACAGAGGGCACAGCGTGGCGGGCGTGGGCAGTCCTCCTGCAGTTTGTGGGGCCCGGCACATTGGGGACAGACAGGCCTGGAGTGACACTGTTTGGCAATGTGCCCCATTTGGCAGCATATGCTGCACTGGAGGGGCCCCTTGGGGTGGCGAAAATCTGTGATTCGTATTCTGAGGCCAAAGACTTGTCGAAGTGAGTTGACAATGGCCTCACTCCCCTGTGGCACATCAAGCTGGAACATGTTTGAAGCTCTCTTAGAGTAGTCGTACATCTGGTGGACCACCAAGACTGGTACACCCTGTGCCAACAAGTCTTGAGTGATCCTGTCTGTGCTGGTTCCCCCTGGTATGTCTTTGATGACATACTTCAGTGGTTTGTCCTCCGGGGCTCGAGTGACAAAGTATTCTATTTCTAACCCGTCGAATGCCTTAAGGGCTTCGCGGTAGTGCGGTACAGAAGTGAAGTAATATAGGGTGCCCCTGTTGGTGTTCTTTGCTGTGAAGCTCAGACCCAGTCTCGTAAATAGATCATAGACCCTCTCGTACGGAATGTTCTGCGTATGTTTAACCGTGATGGGAGCAGTGCGGAATTCGCGCACGCCCTGTGGCGTGACGTCAGCGTCAGGCTGCGTCAGCTGTGATGGAGTCTCGTGAGCCGGGGGCTGGCTGCGCAGGTCCGCAGATGCGGCCTGGCTGATCGGGGCAGTGACAGCCTGAGGGGCAGGCATGTCGCTTGACGTGGCAGTGACGTGGTGGTTCAATGACTGCACCTTCGTAATGCGGATGTGATCTTCGCTACTTTTTCGTTTTAAAACCCCCTGGTCGAGCGAGGAGGTTTCGCGAAACTGAACATCTGTGTTATTCGCCATTTGAAAAAAGAGAATTGACAATATATTGTCCTACGGGATTTATTACGAGCGCCTACCAAAAGGAAGGGAGTGGAGCACCCACTGACCTAAGCCCTGGGACTAAGTTAGCCAGAACCTCGGCTAGGCAGCGAGACGCTGCGTCTCTGGGTGTCACACACTCTTTTTACACCTAACCGTAGCACGACGCGGTAGTACAAAACTGGGGGTGGAAACTCTAAATGAATTGATAAAATGTACTGAATTTTTTTCGTGAAAAGTTTTCTTGGCTTCTTGTTGCGCGACCAATCGGAGCGCTCCGCGGCTCGTGATTGGTCGCGCTCCGCGGAGGGATGTGTAACAAAAGTAATCAGTTCTGTTTTTGGCACTCGGGCCGAGCGGTCGTGTTTTTTAGGAGCTCCGAGCGCAACAGAAGCAAGGGGAAGTCTCAAGGCGGAAAGGGTCGAGGCGCAGGAGCGCCTCCCCTTACCCCCCCTACCACCCGGGACCACCCCCAGGGCAACGAGGGATTCAGCGAAGGGTAAAACAATGTCTCCGCGCAGGCGTGGGAAGGGCCAACCTGGACCCACCCCCTGCGGAGAGAACACTGCCAGCTCCAGCAAAGAGGCAAACACTGCGAGGCAGGAAAACAACATTATGCCTGGCACAATTTCAACGAGCGAAACGCATAATACAGACACCGATAGTGAGGTAGAAATTGAGCTGTTATCCCCAAACAGCTCACTGCGCGAGGACATAGCCCATAGCACAAACATATTCGACATCTTTAACACAGTAATGGCAGAAAACACTGAGAATAATTTTTCGGCCAGTAAAATAATAACAACTCCCACTACCAAGGGAGGCACAAAGAGAGGACTCTCCTCTCCTGACACCCCTGTCACACCAGACAGCCCTCAGGCCCCCCACAAAAACCTGCAAGAAATCAACCAATCACAAAATGGCACACAAGGACAAGTCAACTCAGGAACACCTGACTCAGGCTGGGCCACACAGCACAACTCACGCAAAAAAGGGCGACATGAAGCAAAACGCCATAGGGACCATGAGGAAACCACCACAGCCGACAGCGCGACCACAGCAACTCAATCGGCGAGTGCCTCCAGCCAGCCAGATCAACCAGAGATGCTAGCCCAGACAAGCAACGAACCCCCTACCACACAAGGCGAAACAACTTCCTCTAGGAAAACTGGCTTCGATATTGTCATCCAAGACGAAGCCAGGTATTCCCAACTAGCACAAATATGCAAAAAGTACAGCGCAGGAAAATACACAATAGGTTTTACTAAGGGCAGGACTCTTAGAATTAAAATGCAGATTAAACAAGAGTACCTTGCA
>NC_086337.1:304568-316068 GCF_032445375.1 Bacillus rossius redtenbacheri | reverse complement strand
CTAAATCCCGCTCCCCGTTTCCCCTCGGGCCATCGGGCGAGCGCTAACTTCTTAAACCGGGCAGTAGGTTTTTCTCCAGTGCGATCGCTGGTTTTACTACTGCATCCCACTTTGCTACTCCCTGCGAACTGCCGGGGCGCTAATTGCCGC
Source organism: Bacillus rossius redtenbacheri (assembly GCF_032445375.1). Classification (NCBI taxonomy): domain Eukaryota; kingdom Metazoa; phylum Arthropoda; class Insecta; order Phasmatodea; family Bacillidae; genus Bacillus; species Bacillus rossius. The sequence continues at coordinate 315,918 of NC_086337.1, read as the reverse complement.
GCCCCTGCAGTGTTTCGCATATTAAATTCACTCGCGGGCAGGTGGCCTCACTCACGAGAGTGATGGAGGGCACCAGCCATTGGCTTACTTTACTACGAAACGCGTATAGGTCCTAGACCTGGAACGTACTAAGATTCCTCCCGTAAAATCACTCCTACTAGGTGTTGGACTCGCAATCACTTCGGTTGTGCGAGACAGACTTCAGCGTGGAGGGGCTGTTGTCAAAAAAAAAAAAAAAAAAAAATTACAGCACGCGCAGACGGACCACGATGGCGCGCACGAAGCAGACGGCTCGTAAATCTACTGGAGGCAAAGCGCCGCGCAAGCAGCTGGCCACCAAGGCGGCTCGCAAGAGCGCGCCGGCCACGGGGGGAGTGAAGAAGCCACATCGCTACCGCCCTGGCACTGTCGCGCTGCGAGAAATCAGGCGCTACCAGAAAAGTACCGAGCTGCTTATCCGCAAGCTGCCCTTCCAGCGCCTGGTGCGAGAGATCGCCCAGGACTTCAAGACAGACTTGCGCTTCCAGAGCTCGGCCGTCATGGCGCTGCAGGAGGCCAGCGAGGCTTACCTGGTGGGGCTCTTCGAGGACACCAATTTGTGCGCCATCCACGCCAAGAGGGTCACCATCATGCCCAAGGACATCCAGCTTGCCCGGCGTATCCGTGGCGAGCGTGCTTGAGTTCCTTGCCATTTTTTTTGCAAGGGGGAAAAAAAAAAACAGCCCTTATTAGGGCTAAAAATAACTGTCAAATTTGAAAGGAAAACAGTTGTCTGGCGTTTTGTACCTATTAGCTGTCGTTGACCTTTACCCAGCCAATAATATATTACATTAATAAGAATTTGGAAAAACACAGTTATAGTGTCTGTGTTTTGAGGTGGTTGTTTATATTGTACACAAAAGATTTGCACACAATGCAATGTATTCTGCATAGGAAATAAAAACTCTTCAAACAGTGCCTGTCTGCAGTAGCAGCACCATCAGCAGCAGCAGCAGCAGCAGCAGCAGCATAAAGTTCACCATTAATACCCTGAGACCTAATCCTTACAAAAAAAATATGTGTGTGTGTGTATATATGTATATATATATATATATGCTGAAATAAGAGTGAGATATTTGTAAGACGTTTTCCTGCTTAAAAACTTTAAATAATTTTGCACCTAAACTATACACACAATGTAATTGATAAATTTCTTTATTTATTTATTTATTTCCCCCGCTTCAAATACCATAAGAAATTTTTTAACCAGAATTTTACCTAACGGCAGAGGTGTGGCTATAGGAGGCAATGATTGCAACAACTGATACCTTCATGACTAGTATTGTTGGCCCTTAGAAGGGCCGATAAGGTGGTACAGTGCCACAGAAAGTGCCAGCGGTCCTGCTGGCATCTTCATTTCCGCTTTGGGGCTGCTTTCTTGGGCGACTTGCTCTTTGGGGCAACCTTCTTTGGCTTTGGAGCACGGGGTTTCTTCGTGGGAGGTTTGGACACCTTTTTTGCCTTTGAAGGTGCCTTCTTGGGCTTGGGGGTTGCAGCTGCTGCCTTTTTTTTCTTTTCTGCTGTAGGCGGAGTCTTCTTGACTGGTTTCTTGCCCACCGCTGCCTTCTTGGCTACGGATCGCTTCTTTTCCTTAGGGGCAGCTGCACCACGCTTGCCGCTTGGAGCCTTGGGCTGGTCCGGAGCACCGGTGGTCCCTGAAGCCAGCTTGAAGGAGCCAGACGCACCCTTGCCTTTGGTTTGGACAAGCTCGCCGCTAGCCACTGCTGCCTTCAAGTATTTCTTGATGAAAGGTGCCAGCTTTTCCGCATCTACTTTGTAGGTAGAGGCGACGTATTTCTTGATGGCTTGCAGTGATGAGCCGCCCCTTTCCTTGAGGCTCTTGATCGCAGAGGCCACCATTTCAGATGTGCGCGGGTGCGCGGGCTTGGCTCGTGGCTTCTTCGACGCAGCCTTGCCTTTCTTCGGGGAAGCTGCCTGTGATGGGGCAACAGCTGGTGCTGCAGTCGCTGCTGCGGTATCTGCCATGACGAGACTGATCCTACAGAATGCAAGAGCAAAGTGAAAATAAAATTTTTCTCTCGTTTTTTTTCCTAACCTAACTAATAACTAAGTGTATTTGGGAGGGGTCTGGGTAGGGAAGACTCTAAGTGCGTCTCAGGGCGAAGCCTATACGCTCTAAGCATGCAGGTTATGAACCATGCAGGAGAGGAAGCATGCATCATGTGCTAGGAGGGGATTGGCCAGCCATGGCAACGTTTTAGCCATGACTAAATCCCCTCACTGACTATTCTAAGTTAAAAACTAGATAAGTTGGGCCCAGGTAAAACCTGCATAGACACAGGGAAAACCCTGGGCACTGACATGCGGGATGCAAAATTTCATGCATTAATTACAAGCAGGTTGGTTACAGGAAACAGAAGGATGGTTCTGGAAGAAGAGTTGGACAGAGTAGAAAGACTACTAAGCAAATGGGCGGGAGCTTGGACATTTTGTCCGCATTTAGTTTGGTGGCACTGGTTGTTTCGGGGGCGACTTTAGTCGTTTCCCCCAGGCTGCCAGCCCGCCTGGTGTTTGAGAAGGGGAAAAAAAAAATTTGTGTTATGTATATATATATATATATACACGCTCAGGCATATATACATATATATACACACGCATACATATCGTTTGGTATGCATGTTGTGTGTGTGCGATGTCACACTAGTTGCAATGGTAGCTGGTATTCAAAATCTCATGCCATCAGAAACACGACCGGCACTGGAGGTGAGGCCTGCCAGGCGAGCCATGCCCATCAGGCATAAAGAGTCGGCCCTAACAACACAGGCAGTGAACCCTGAGACAGGTTAGTACATACACCTGCGTGCTTCGGACCATTTTGAATAAGCATCATGTTTGGTTATCACATGTATTACAGCCATCTGTGTGTTTATTTAGGTGTAATTCAAAATCTCATGCCATCAGAAACACGTCCGGCGCTGGAGGTGAGGCCTGCCAGGCGGGCCATGCCCATCAGGCATAAAGAGTCAGCCCTAACAACACAGGCAGTGAACCCTGAGGCAGGTTAGTACATACACCTGCGTGCTTCGGACCATTTTGAATTATTATAATCATGTTTGGTTATTACATAATCACATAATTAATTGTCATGTATGATAATTAGGGCGCTTATGTTCTTAATTTATTAACTTATACTAAGGGGGTGAAACATTAAATTTATATGAAATAACATTTACCTATTATTTAATTATATAAGAGCTGCCAGCACACATGTGTATTGTGCGCGAGCTTTGTTTCATTTGTCATGCACACACTGCCCTTAATTATGCGGAAGCATAGGCAGATTTGTTTTGCCGGCCTGCCACGAGTCCGTGGAAGGCCGGCGCGGGAGGTACTGAGCTGCTCCAATTATTTTTTTATGACAACTGCCCCTCCACGCAGAAGTCAGTCCCACACAACCTGTGAAGGAGTGGGTCCTCAAAATGGGGGTGATTTGACTGGAGGAATTTACGCGTGCCAGGAACAAGCCTATACGCTTAGGTTGAAAATCTGTAAAAATGCCATGTCACGTCCCCCCCCTGGGAGGGAGGGGGAAGTGACAGGCGGTGGCTTGCATCTGAGTGCGAGGGAAGGCTGCAGAGGCACTGCCAATTAGTGCCCCTGCAGCCACTAAGGGGTTAGCAAAGTGGGGTGCAACAGTAAACCAGTGACGCACTGGAGGAAACCTGTTGCGCGAGTGTGGACAGTTAACGCGCCCGATATCCCAGTATGGAGGGGACGGGGAAGTGGGAGGGTGTGCCACTTCAAGCTGGGATGGCGAGAAGCGGTATTGTTGTGGTAAACATATTACCTGTGCACTACAGGCAAGTGCGATGTGGAGGCTGATCTCGGAGCACTGAGTGCGCGGCTCCAGCCGGCGCCACCTGTAAACTCAAAAACTAATACATTTTTATACTGCCACTAGGACAGATTGTCAAGATCGTGATAGGTTGGGACAACACTGGTGCTGTGGTTGGCGTCTCTGTGTTGTAAGGCAAGGATTTGAACTTATACGTACGTTGCGAAATATTATTTAGGCGAGGCACTAATAATAATTTACAAGGGAGTTGGGAGCACTGGGGACAAAAATTAATTACGTTGCGAAACAACTTTTATCTCACTAAAAATACAAGCACTAGGCAAGAATGTAGAGAGAGAGAAGAGGGCATTATTTATGTTGAGAAATATTTATTAAACGGTGCACTAAAAATTTAGTTAGGGGGTTGGGAGCACTGGGGACAATTTTATTACGTAGCGAAATTAATTTAAACACTAAAACATAACACTTATCAGGGAATGTGGGGGTACGAGCCTCTTGGGGAATTGCTGGCTTCTTGCTGCAACAGTAGATCTCTCACAGGGCTGCAGGCACTATGGTCGGTGTCTCTGCAACACTGAGTCGGCACTGCTGCAGAAGATCTGTGGCGCTGTCTTCGTGTCGATGCCGTTGCAACTGAGCTGCTCCAATTTTTTTTTTTTTTTTTATGACAACTGCCCCTCCACGCAGAAGTCAGTCCCACACAACCTGTGAAGGAGTGGGTCCTCAAAATGGGGGTGATTTGACTGGAGGAATTTACGCGTGCCAGGAACAAGCCTATACGCTTAGGTTGAAAATCTGTAAAAATGCCATGTCACGTCCCCCCCCTGGGAGGGAGGGGGAAGTGACAGGCGGTGGCTTGCATCTGAGTGCGAGGGAAGGCTGCAGAGGCACTGCCAATTAGTGCCCCTGCAGCCACTAAGGGGTTAGCAAAGTGGGGTGCAACAGTAAACCAGTGACGCACTGGAGGAAACCTGTTGCGCGAGTGTGGACAGTTAACGCGCCCGATATCCCAGTATGGAGGGGACGGGGAAGTGGGAGGGTGTGCCACTTCAAGCTGGGATGGCGAGAAGCGGTATTGTTGGGGTAAACATATTACCTGTGCACTACAGGCAAGTGCGATGTGGAGGCTGATCTCGGAGCACTGAGTGCGCGGCTCCAGCCGGCGCCACCTGTAAACTCAAAAACTAATACATTTTTATACTGCCACTAGGACAGATTGTCAAGATCGTGATAGGTTGGGACAACACTGGTGCTGTGGTTGACGTCTCTGTGTTGTAAGGCAAGGATTTGAACTTATACGTACGTTGCGAAATATTATTTAGGCGAGGCACTAATAATAATTTACAAGGGAGTTGGGAGCACTGGGGACAAAAATTAATTACGTTGCGAAACAACTTTTATCTCACTAAAAATACAAGCACTAGGCAAGAATGTAGAGAGAGAGAAGAGGGCATTATTTATGTTGAGAAATATTTATTAAACGGTGCACTAAAAATTTAGTTAGGGGGTTGGGAGCACTGGGGACAATTTTATTACGTAGCGAAATTAATTTAAACACTAAAACATAACACTTATCAGGGAATGTGGGGGTACGAGCCTCTTGGGGAATTGCTGGCTTCTTGCTGCAACAGTAGATCTCTCACAGGGCTGCAGGCACTATGGTCGGTGTCTCTGCAACACTGAGTCGGCACTGCTGCAGAAGATCTGTGGCGCTGTCTTCGTGTCGATGCCGTTGCTAGATGATCTATGTTGCCACTTGGAAGCTGTGTGTGGAGTGTTAGCATTGTAGATGTCTTGTTATGTGTGTTATTCTCAGCCGCGCGGTCATTGTAGCGACGAGTCGGGGCGAGAGCTGACTGTGGTTGTGTGAAAGTTTTCTGAACCGTCCGCAACGCCGAGGGGCTACCTAAGCCACGCCCCCTCAGCCAATCACAGTGTCGCGGACGGGGCTGCGAGTTTCTGCATTCGGAGACGTGTTTTTTAGGGTGGTTTTTCGCACAGCACATGTTTCGGGCGCTTGTAAACCCTGATGTCTTCTGGCATGTATTGTCCTAATCGCCGTATGAGTGGATTTGCATGTGTGGCAGATTTTTGGTAGAAAGATTTAGCTTGCTTAACATAAATGTCTTGCAGTGGTACCATACGGAGTTCTTTGTGAATAAGCGCTGTTGGTACATATATTGGTACTTTGGCTATTGTACGGAGTGCTTTATTTTGCACTATTTGTAGTGGCCGGAGGTTGGTTGGCGCTGCGTAGCTCCATGCTGGCGAAGCATACGTCATGATAGGCCGAACACATGCCTGATATAATGTTTTTGCATTTGCTGTGGAGAGTGTGCTCTTGTAATTGAGTAGCGGATATAATTTTGCAAGTCTTGCATACGCTTTAGCTTTCTTGCTGTGTGTGTGAGCCTTCCATGTGAGTTTGTTATCCATGAGAACACCTAGGTATTCAACACAAGGAAAGAAGTTTATTTCCGAAGCAAAGAGCTGTAGTTTGGGTAGATTTGCTGGGATCCTGCGGCGAGCAAATATTATTGCTTTTGATTTTCCTACATTTACAGCTGTTCTCCAGTCTGTGAACCATTGTTGCAGTGAGTCTAATGCATTCTGTACTCTTTGTAGTGCAGTGCGGGGTCGGACGGAGCTGGAGTATAGCATGGTATCGTCGGCGTAGCATGCTATTTCAGCCCCTTGTGGGAGGGTGGGAAAGTCTGCTACATAGATGTTAAATAGCAGCGGGCCCAGTACACTGCCCTGTGGCACGCCGGCTAGAATAGCTCGGGAGGTGGAGGCGCGCCGGCAACTAGATTTGTTTGGAGGGGGTCGTGCGCTGATTGGCTGTCAGGCTCGGCCAATCAGAGGGCGCCTCGCCCTCAGCTACGGCGGGCGGTGCGCCAGGATTGATTTCGGAAGCTTATACTTCTGTGTATTATTTGGGTCGTAGTTTCCAAGGGAGGAAATATGTGGATTTAAATTATTCACGCATTTATCGTAAAAATTTTGGGTTGTACGGATATAAAAATCTTGCAAAGTTTCAGTGTTAGTTTCGCTGTGCAAGTTCTCTACTGGACAGTATATCGGGGCGTCTGCAGCGATTCGAATGCACCTATTCTGTACTCGCTGCAGTTTTATTAGATGGCAGTATGCAGCAGTAGCCCAGACTGGGGCTGCATACGTGATTATCGGGCGTATGAGAGCTTTGTAGAGCAGTAATCCGTTTTTGACTGTGCTGCCACATCGCCTGCTCATTACAGGATATAATGCACGCATTCTAACCTGAGCTTGGGTTTGTTTAATGTCAATGTGCTGTCTCCACAGGAGTTTCCTATCCATGTGGACACCTAGGTATTTAACTACGTCCTTGTGAGGGATTGGCTCATCAAATAGGCGTAGTTGCGGCCTGTTGTCGGCTGGCGGGAGGTTTTTGCGTGTAAACACAATCGCCTCAGACTTGGTCGTGTTTACTTTTATGCGCCAGGCTGTACACCACTGTTCAACTTCAGTGAGCGCAGTCTGGAGCCTGGTAGTGGCCAGCTGTAGGTTATGAGATCTGCTATACAGTACAGTGTCGTCTGCATAGCAGCCTAGCTTGACTAGTCTATGTGCGGGGCGAGGCATGTCGCGTACATATATATTAAATAGTACTGGGCCTAGGATGCTGCCCTGCGGCACTCCGGCTTTAATTAATTTTAGGTCAGACGTTGCCCCTTCAGATGACACTCTAAAGGTTCTGCCTGCTAGGTAGGATGCAATGAGTTTAGTGTAGCAATCCGGGAAGTTTGCTTCATACATTTTATATATTAGCCCTGCATGAAAAACTCTATCAAAGGCCTTTTCTACATCGAGAAACGTAGCAACTACGTAGTCTTGGACGTTGAATGCGCTGGTTATCTCTTCGGTAAGACGGACCAGTTGATGGGTAGTCGAATGAGCACTGCGAAAGCCAAATTGCTCATTTGGCAGCAAGTTATGTTCGTGTATGTGTACTTTAAGTCTGTGTAAAATTATGCGCTCCGCAACTTTAGACACAGTACTTAATAGGCTTATTGGCCTGTAATTTTGGGGCAGTGTTTTGTCCTTGCCCGGCTTGTGGAAGACTATTACTTTTGCTTCCTTCCACTGGGAGGGAAAAATATTCAGTCTGAGCATTGCATTAATGCATTCAGCCAGATATTCAAAGGCTTCGTCTGGAAGCTGTTTGAGAACAACTGCTTGTATGCCGTCGTTCCCAGGGGCTTTTCGCGGCTTCATATTCTTGATAGCACGCTTAATTTCTTGGGCCTGGGTGGGGAGAGGCTCAGAGATAGTGGGCTGGTGCAGTTTAGCGCGGAGTTCGCGGTAAATTTGTGCAGTGAATGGCCTGTCACAAGGCTGCAAATTGGGCTGGAATGCTGTTTCTAAGGTGCTTGCGAAAGCTTGCGCCTTGTCCTGGGGAAGAAATGCGAGTCCATTATTTGTTTGGAGGGGTGGAATTTTATCAAATTTATTCAAAATTCGCTTAGTCATTGCCCAGGTACTCCCGTCCTGTACATTGAGCTTCGCGATTTTGGCTTCCCACTGGCTGCTACGCCACAACGAGAGTTCATCTGATATAGCAGTTTGAAGCTCGTTGATTCTGCGTTTAATAATGTGCGTGCGTCGCCGTGTGTATTCGCGGCGCAGTCTGTTCTTTTGCGATATCATATCGCAGATGTATGCTGGCAGCTCGTCATGCATTAACTTAACCTCCTTTTCTGGGATGCACTGGCTAATTCCGTCTTGAATTTTCGCGGTAAAAGTGGTTATAGCGTTTTCTAGATTATCACTATTATTTATTTCGTCGAGTTCTGAAAGATGTAATGACAAAAAATTTTTAAAGCTAACCCAATCTGCATTTTTGTAGTCCCTGACTTTACGAGGTGGGTTCGAGTCGACATTTGCGTTGTCAAAAATTAAATGAACAGGGAAGTGGTCAGACGTTAAGTCGTGTACAACTTCGAGTTCGAATCCCGAGTTCACACGTTTATTAATAACGATGTCTAGAACATCTGGGAGAACCCCCACACGCCCAGTGTCGTGTGTGGGCTCCATGGGAGCATGAATTTGGTAGTTGTGATTTAATTGGTGGTTATAAAGAATTGTACCATTCTGTGTGGCTCGCCTGCTGTTCCACTCTCTATGTTTAGCATTTATGTCTCCTAGAGCGAGGAAGGTCGGGGCCGCCCCATACAGGGCGTCCAGATCAGCCACGCTCAGGGACCTACCTGGTCGCGCATACATAGAAATAATTTTTATGTTTTGCCTGTTAATAGTTAAGTTAATTGCTACTGCTTCGAGATTCTGAAAATCGGGGAGCTGCCATTCAGTGTTTTTTATGCTTTTATGGACAATAAGGGCTACTCCCCCTCCTCTTTGATTAACTCTGTCGCGCCTATAGATTGCATAATTTAGTATAGTAATTCTATCAGTCGGAATTAAGTGGGTTTCATTAATCGCAGCTATTTTTATTTTGTATTTTTCTAAGTGGTGAATTAATTCCGGTATTTTATTTTTAATGCCGCGTGCATTCCAGAATAGGAGGGACTTAAGACTATGGGCCGCGGTTGGTATGCAACACTGGGCCGGATTACGAGCTGCCATTGAGCTTGGCAGCCAGTGTCTGGACGAAGCCCATCATCGCATGGACTTTTTCTGTTAGGGAAACAGATGGGTCGCACCATATAACCATAAGCTGGCACATGGGGACGATTGTGGCCGCCAGATTTTCATCCGTGTTGAAAGTGCGCGACTGTTCGAGCACTTTCTGGAAGTCAGCCAGGCCCGGTTTCGAGGCTGGCTGCTGTTGGGGCGCGGGCGGTGCAGTTGGCAGCATTGGAGCTGCGTCTACCGCCATGCTCGTCTCAGGTGCCGGGGCTACCTGCGGCCGGGAGAGCGCGGTCGTGCGCTTCGCCGGGGCTGGCGCAGCCTTAGCTGCTACGAGCTTATCCTGGGCAGGCTGTCGCGGCCTGTCCTGCCCAGGCTGCGGGGGCCTTTCCTGAGTGGGTCGCGGGGGTTTGCCTTGGCCATTTTTGTGGCCCGTCGGGTGTTTTTTGAACCCCTTCCGCTGCCAGGGGTTGTTCGCCAGCACTGGGTAGTCCAGCTCGTTGTAGCTGGGCTCGCAGTGCTGCTCCAGGGGCGCGAATCGGTTGCCACCTGCCTGCTGCAGGTAGTCGCCGAAGCTCTGGGGAGGAGGGTATCTCGGTGGACCCCAGGGGTTTTGCCTCGGGGAGCCAGAGAAGCCCGGAGGGGGCCGTGGCATCGGTTGCGGCTGGGGCTGCATTGCAGCGCGCCTGTTTTCGCGCAAGTCGCGGCGAGACTGTTGCTCGCGCTGCTTGCGTACCTGGGGCGGAAGGTGCCTGCGGGTCTCTTTTTTATAGACCTGGCAGCCCTTGTAGTTTGCGCAGTGTGCCTCCTTACAATGCGCGCACTTTTTGTGCTCCTGGTTGCCCCCATTGGGGCAGTCGGGAGCGCGGTGTGGCCCGCTGCACCACCGGCACACAGGGGCCGCGTGGCAGGCCTTGCCAACATGGTTATAGCGTTGGCAAACGCTGCATTGGGCGGGGCCTGAGGGGCGCCTGTAGTCGACGACACGCACCAGCATGCCGCCGAACTCTGTCAGGGAGTAGATGCGCTCAGAGTCGCACGTCTGAGGCACCTCAATGACCAGGGCGTCGCATTTTTCCCTGCGCAGCCTGTTCTCCAAGAACCAGTGGTTCTGGACAGGCAGGTTCAGGGCTGCAAATTCCTCCTGGAGGAAATCGGTCGGGGTGTGGCGGTGTACTCCGCGCAAGACGAATTTCTTGGGCACTTCGTCACTCTGAAGGAGGACGGAGTGCTGGGCGCCTATCGCCTTAAGGGCCTGGACTGCCCTTTGGTAGTCCGGGACGGACGCAGGATTGACCTGGATCTCGTCCTTGCCGCGGTTTTGGCAGGTGAACTTTTCCGCCAGGGCCTGCTTGAGGGCGGTGTATACCCTTGGGTACGTGTGCCCCTGGTCTAAAAACACGAACAGGGGCTTCACTCGGAGCTTTTTGGGCGGTGCCGCAGCTCCGGCGGCATGGCCTGCAGTTGGTTGTGGGCGAGGGGGGGAGGGGCCCGCCTCGTCGTCGCTGCTGCCTGCACCGGACACCTCCGTGTGCAGGCGCTTGTTGCGCTTACCAGTGGCAACACTCCAGCCACTGGATTGATCGGAGCTAGGCCCTGAGGGGGCCTCGCTTTCTGTCATCTCGACAGCGTCGCTCATGTCGTCGTGGTAGCCTACGCTCGGGTCCACCCACTGACCGTCCCCCGGGGCTAAGTTAGCCGGGTTCAGGCTAGGCTACAGGGGAGCTAGCTCCCCGGGTGTTGCCGAGTTGTTGGTTGCCAATAACTTACTCTTTACCGCAGCTCTCTCTTACCGCCTGTGCGCATGTAGCACACAGGCACCTTTCAGTACACCGCTGGGTAGCACTAAGAAGTGCTAACCACAGCTTG
>NC_086337.1:292068-299568 GCF_032445375.1 Bacillus rossius redtenbacheri | reverse complement strand
GCAGAACGTGCGGGCTTCCAGGAAAGAGTGAAGGATGCAGCGAAGAGCAGGGTTTAATCCCAGAAAGGCCAGCTTGAGGATTAGGGCGTGATGGTGGACAGTATCGAATGCACGACTCAGGTCTAGCAACACCATGCCCGTATGGGTCCTTTGTGTGAAACTGAGGGTGATTTGGTCGGTGACGTGAGCTAATGCGTGTTGTGTTGATAAGTGACGTCGGAAGCCAAACTGGAATTCAGGCAGCGGTTGTAGCCGGGCTACTTCCGCTTCCAGCCTGGCCAGAACTATGCGCTCCGCTACCTTTGATATCACTGAGAGCAGGGCGATGGGACGGTACGATGCCGGCCGATTGGATGCACCTTTTCCCTTGAATATGGGTACTACCGTGGCCTCACGCCATGGACGTGGGAAGTGACCTGAAATGAGAATGCTGTTGATTATGTTGGTGAGGTAGATGAGTGCTTTGCGTGAGATGGATTTGAGGAGGCGTGGGGTGACTTCATCCGGGCCTGGAGCGGCGTTATGACGCACGCGGTCTATCTCCTTCCTCACTTGCCTGGGCGTAGCTGTCTTGAGGGAGCCTGGCGTTGGGGGCGGAGGGGGTTGATAGTGTGTGGGGAGCTTGGAGATGTGAGGTGGTATGGGTGCTGGTGCGAATGAGTTCACAAAGTGGTTTGCCATGCACTCCGCCCTGTCAGTCGCCGACTCCGCCATGCCACCGTCCACCTCTAGGGGCGGGATCGATGACCTGGCGGCGCGGAGACTGCGCGCGAAGCGCCAGACCGAACCATTTGCGAGTGACAGCGCGTCGAGCTTTTTGACTTCGCCCGCCGACCTCCATTCAGCAACGGCCACTCTGCACCGTCGGAACAGAGCATTGTAGTCGTCCCTGTCTGGCTGTAGGCGGGTACGCTGCCATCGGCTCCGAGCCCTGTTGCGGTACGAGATGAGTTTCTTGATGTGGGCTGGGAGTGGTATTCCAAGTGGGTGCGGTTTTACTTTGGGGATATGGAGGGCGGCTGAGGTGATAATGGTGTCAGCAAAGTGAAGAACATGTTGGTCAAGTTCCTCCTTTGTGCGGGCTTTATGTTGCAGATCTAGCTGCTGGTCCATAGCTGTTCGATACATTTTCCAGTCAGCTTGTTTGAAATCGTAGATGGTGTTTGTGGAAGTAGGGGTGACTGTGGTGTCAATTGTCCCTATGACAGGGTAGTGGTCTGATGTCAGGTCGGTGCAGACTTTGAGGGGATTGACTCTGGGTAGGCATGTGCCTATCACCAGGTCCAGTACACTGGGGCTGCCAGTATGGGAGTGTGGGTGGTACGTGAACGTGTCAGGGGCATGTAGTACTAAGGTGGTTTCCTTCAGGTATTTGCGGAGGGCGATACCTTTATAATTGTTGCGGAGACAGCCCCAGGAGTTGTGCCTGGCATTGAAGTCACCCGCCAGTATGATGCGTGAGTCGAGCCGGCGAAGGCTGGTGAGGTCCTCTGCCGGGAATGGAGTGGTTGGTGGGATGTAAGTGGCCACGGCAGTAAAGGGCGTGGGGTTCGTATGCAGCCGAACTGCTACCGCTTCCATGTGCTGCAATTGAGGCGTTTGGCGCCTATGGTGCGACAAAGCTTGGCGCACAAGAAGAGCCACGCCCCCCTGTTTGCCACCCAACCGGTCGGCCCGATGCGTCACATATCCCGGCACCGTGAACGGAACGCCAGCCCTGAGCCAGGTTTCCGCCAAGAACACCAGGTCTGGTTTGTGGAGTGAAATGAAATGATTGAACTCGGCTGCCTTGTTGGCGATGCTGTTGCTATTCCAGATAATGATTTTAAGGGAGGGCATTGGCAATTGCACTAAGGACGGAGAAAATCACTGTGCACTTCTCGTCTTGGTTCTGCGATGATTTAAATTTCCGGATGGCATCTAGTAAAAAGGGAACCCATTTCAGCAAGTTGAGGTCTTTAATTAACTTAATCAATTCGGCAAATTCGTTTAGGACATTGGGTTCAGCATTAGCTTGTTGATTTTTAGGGGGTGGATGATTGTAACTGGCATGACGAGGCATTGAGTTAGAAGGAACGCGAGTGACGCGAGCTGGGAGTTGAGTGGCTTGTGGCAGTGGTGTGTCGTGGGTTGGTGTGGTTATTGCTTGTGTTTTGAATGTTTTCAGTTGGCTTGCGAATGTGTTTCTTGGGGGAGGAAGTGGGGGGAAGCTGGTGGTGGTGGGCAGTTTTTGTTGTGGCTGTGCTGTGCGGTTTACCTTAGCATTCAGCATGGACAGCCTGACTGGGCAGTCCTTGGAGGCGGCGATGTGCATGTTGGCCGGGAGGTCATGGTCCGCGCAGTTGGCGCAGTGTGGTGGGGCATCTGAAACGTTGGGGCACTCCGTGGAAGGGTGGGCGCCCGGGCACCGCACGCATCTGGGCTTCATCCAGCAGAGGTGGATGGAGTGGTCCCAGCGTTGACATTGCACGCAGCGTTGAATTTCCTGGCGTCCTCGGTAGGCCTCGAACCTGACCTCCATGTGGTCCAGGTAGTGGCGGCCGAGGATGGGGGATAGCTGGGCAGTTCCATTGAGCGAAATGAGGAACAGCGGCACTGGGATGTCCTCCCCAGTTGGAGTACGCCGGTCCATCCGTTTCACTGATGCAACATCAAGACCGAGGGAGCGTACTTGGGCAGCAAGCTCGTCCTGGTCGTAGTCGACATCCAGTCCTCGGATGACAAATCGAGAGTTCCTTTGGTCTGGGCGCGGGTGTGTGAAACATTCAAAGTTCTTTTCTTTAAGGAATTTTATTAGGTTTTCCTGGTCTGGGATGGTGGCAGTCTTTATCTTTACATTGTGCTTTGTCACAATGATGGCGTAGTCATTTTTCATTAACTGTTTGAGAGCCGGCTTGTATTGGTGGAACGCCTGGTTCATGCCAGTTTTCACCGTCACAGGTGGCATCGGGAACTTGTTGGGGGCAAATTTTTCTGGTATCGCTGGGCCAGCTTTGCCCGGCGGAGGTTTATGTGCCTTGGTGGTACTGTGCGAGGTGGGCGTGGGTGTAACTGTGTTGGGGGGGTTGACAGGTGCATCAGGTTGAGCTGTCGCTGTCTGGAAGTCGTCCTCTTCCTCGCTCAGTGTGTGGTAACGATTTGTTTTTGTTGCTCGGTCCTTGCTTGGGCTGTTGTCCATTTGGGCGAAGCACCTTTTATTGATTCCCCCTCTGCTGACTTCCTGCCACTCCATGTTGGGGATACCCTGTGCTGGTGGCGGTGTTCGAACCCCCGGGGGACTCTGGCGGTCAGCAGCGGGGCTGGTTGGTGATCGAGACATGTGCTCTTCCTGGTAGCACACGAAATATTTGTGAAAATCATCCTCGCAAATAATGTCTGGGATTTCTTGGTCTTTATGAAAAAATCTGGGTTGATAGGTTTTTCTATCAGCAATAATAAATGGGTGTTGAGACAGATCGTCCTGTTCAATGGGCCTCAAATGGATGCGACACATTATATTCTTGTCGTCTTGGACACCGACTTGAAATAAGTTGCCGAAATGTCCGAAAACAGAATCGTTGTCAACAGTTACCCCCATTGCTGGGCAGTACAGTTCGTACATGGTTTGGTTAGAGTTATCCATATCATTTAAATTATTTGTATTTATATTAATACAAGTCGCCATGTTGCTTTCAGAAGAGGTATGGGGTGCTCCAATTAATTTATCAGTAATAGAAGTCGATATGGGAACACACCCGCCCGAAAGATTGCTTCTATGAGAGTCATGCTCTATGGTTGAACTAGATTGTTTGTTTACATACATTAACGAATATTTTAAACACTGTTTATAATGTTTTTCGGCAAAGCCGCGTCTTACCTTCAATTGTGCGCATGCACAGGTGTTTGAGGAACACGAATCACACCCGAAAATAGCACTCGCGGCACTTTATATACGAAAAATTGCGGAAATCGCGGCACCGATTTTCGCGCGCACTACAACCAGATCGGACGAGAACCGGTGTGTTCATCGTGATATGGCCGTTGGCAATGATATAGATGTTTTTTTTTTGCAGTTTGTATTTGCCACTCGAAATAGCTATACCAGGTGTGATTGTTACAAACAACAGGAGAAATCGTGTAATGAACACTCTTTTACTTCCCCCCCCCCCTTCCCACACACAACACCCACCACCCTCACCATCCCAACCACCAAAGCCCTCTTCAAAATACACTCTCACACACACACACACACACACACAAACCCACACTCTATAACTGATGAACATTACCATAACTTCTTAAAGCCATTAGATAATATTTAACTCAAGAAAGGTATTGTGATATGTTTAAAGAAAGAAAGGTGAAACCTTTAACTTTACCAGCAGGTATTAGTATCACTGAGGTATCTTCTAGGTTGTAGCAGCAGTAGTAGTAATAATAATAAAATTAAATAAGGTAATAAAAAAGAAAAGTTATACATGTGATCAAATCATGAATGTATAAAACTGGAATGAATTTAAATTTTTTTTATTTTTCTTCATAGGCTGTTTTGAAATTGATGAGTAAGTGCCTCTTCTTTTAAATTTTTTTAATGCTGAACACTGTTACATAAAAGATGAATGTTTAGAAAATTTAAAAAAAAAAAAAAAAAAAAAGCTAGCGGCCCCCCCCCCCCCAAACAAAAAAAAAAAAACACCCTCCTTCAAAACATCACATAATCATCCAGCCAGCAGTGCAGACGAGAAATTTGCACTCGGGGCCGCCATTTTGACGATAAATTCTTGCATGGCACACCAAAGGTAGGAAAGAATTTAAAAAAATAAAAATAATGGGCGAGCACCCTCGCGTCTGCCTGTAGAAAATGAAGTTAAAAGTAACATAACCTAAAGACAGGCACACACTAGGGTGCTCCCAGGCGGTTGAGAAATTTTTTCCCGCCAAAAGACTTATATATATTATTTATTTTACTGTTTTTGGCAGGGGGCTATGTCGGTCTGTGTGCAAAGTAGTTCCTACTCCCGCCGCCAGGAGCGCGCGCGGTGGGTAGCGATGTTGTTTTTTCTGCTTTCATTTGTTTATTATTTAGAGGGTTAATGCTATGTAAATGTACGCAAGTTTGGTTATGTGTCGGTAGTTGTGCGAGATTTAATTTCCGAAACGAAATTTGACTTTCATCGGCCTGCATTTCTCACTTATTCGGAAAATACATGTGTGTTTATGTATGTATAATAATCGAGTGATTTTGTAATAATTTGGAAGTTTTGTTTGCGTGTGCGATGTGGGGAAGAAAAGGTGTGCACACGAGTCCTAGGGCTATATTTTTTTTTATTGCGAAATATTTACTTCATGTGGTGAAAAATTTTAAATTATTTGTGATGCAAGTGAAATTTTTTTTTTTTCAGTTGGGTGATGTGTTTGTCCTCGTTTGTGTGCAAGGAAGCAAACATGCTGAAGGTAAGGGGCCATAAATGACACTTTAAAATATTAGTTTACCATTAATTTTGGTTAAATATTAAATTGCCATATAAGTAAAATCATGTCAACTGTTGTATTCCACCCAGTATAAGCTGTTAGTAATGGGTACTTAATATAAATAGAATAAATGTAAGCATTTTCGTCTGCATGAAAATTCACTTTTTTTTTTTGGATCCATTTGTACTGTGGGTAGTTAAATAGTACATTATGTTGTTTTTACTTCGAAGTACAAAACATCTTGTGCATGATTGCAAATTCAAACGCAGTTAAGCATAATATGAATTCGAATTATGTGTGTGTGTGTATATATATATATATATATATATATATTTTTTTTTTTTTTTTTTTTTTTACTGTGTCCAGTTTTAGCACAAATGGAATTATTTTCAAAGTGAATCGATGCAACTGGTCTTTGCCATTAATATTGATATATGATCTAACTAAATTAAATAGAAAGGATTTTTTTATTTATTTTTTTATATATATAAATATAAATATATTTGTAGCAATGTACTAATGACCACAGAAGTAAGCAAAAAAAAAATATATACATATCTCAGCCATTAAACATTGCGTCTTAAAGACTTTTTTTAATGAAAATATTTCTGCCTTGGTTAAGCTTACATTTACTATCATAGGGATTGAGGGAATTGTAGAACAGCAGCAGAAGCATTTCCTTTCATGATCATGTTCTTGGTCCTGAAAAGGACCGTTTATGTAAGCATGTGCACACCAGACCTGCTCACTTGGAGCTGGTGTATTTGGTGACAGCCTTGGTGCCCTCGCTGACAGCGTGCTTGGCCAGCTCCCCGGGCAGCAGCAGTCTCACGGCCGTCTGTATCTCGCGGCTGGTGATGGTGGAGCGCTTGTTGTAGTGGGCGAGGCGGCTGGCCTCTGCCGCGATGCGCTCGAAAATGTCGTTCACGAAACTGTTCATGATGCTCATGGCCTTAGATGATATGCCAGTGTCCGGATGAACTTGCTTCAACACTTTGTAGATGTAGATTGCGTAGCTTTCCTTCCTCTTGCGCTTCTTTTTCTTGTCGCCCTTCGAGATGTTTTTCTGGGCCTTGCCCGCCTTTTTGGCTGCCTTACCGCTCGTCTTGGGGGGCATCGTAGGTCTGAGCTGTGCCGCTGTCGCTAGATGAGTGAGACGGGAATTTTTATTTTTTTTGCAATAGCCCCTCCACGCTAAAGCCAGTCCCACACAACCGAAGTGATTGTGGGCCCTCCTATAAAAATGGGAGTGATGTGACGAGAGGAAATTTATGCGTGCCAGGTGGGACCTATACGCTTACTTTAGATACTGAAAAAATGCCAGTGCCACTCCCCACTCCTGCGGGGGAGGGGGGAGTAGCGCGGCGACGTGCGTCTGGCGCGAAGCAAGACTGCAGGAGCACGGGAATTAGTGCTCCGGCAGGCATAGGGGTTTAGCAAATGGGTTGGCAGCAGTAAACCAGCGATCGCACTGGAGGAAACCTGCTACCCGGTAGTGAAAATGTCCGCCCGGATATCCCAGAGGGGAGGAGGGGGAAAATTGGATAAGGTATAACGCATCTGCCTGGGATGGCCAGATGCGTTATGTTGGTGTAACCTGGTTACTTGTACATGGCAGGAACATGGAATTTGAAGATTGGTCTCAGCAACGCCGAGTTCGCCAGTCCGTCGGCGCGACCTGCAACTAAAATAACATAAACGTAAGAGTACACAGCACATGATGATTCATGCTGCGAAATTACAGGAGATCGTGCAGTGGGGACCTGACACAGGCACTGTGGTTGGCGTCTCTGTGACACATAGGATGGGGTTGTTAGATTTTATGACGAGAAAAAATTTTTAATCGTAGCACTAAAATCTA
Organism: Bacillus rossius redtenbacheri; assembly: GCF_032445375.1. Classification (NCBI taxonomy): domain Eukaryota; kingdom Metazoa; phylum Arthropoda; class Insecta; order Phasmatodea; family Bacillidae; genus Bacillus; species Bacillus rossius. The sequence continues at coordinate 292,256 of NC_086337.1, read as the reverse complement.
ACACTGCGAAGAAATAACACTGAAAGAAATTTTATTTATGTTGCGAAAGAATTTTTGTAACACTAAATAATTTTTAATGGGTTTTGGGGTGGCAATCTTGGGGAGAAAATGATGTACTCTGCAGTCGGCGAGTCGCTGTGGCAGGGGAAGGGAGTTGCTAAAATTAGGACGAGAAAGAATATTAATCG
>NC_086337.1:286071-291568 GCF_032445375.1 Bacillus rossius redtenbacheri | reverse complement strand
TGGGGGCAACGCGAAATACCGTGGCGTCAGTTAGGGGGTGAATGGTATCGCCCTGCCCCATGTCATGAAAGGCTAACTGCACGCACGAAGAAAGAAGCGGACAGCGAGAGGCGAAGAATCGACAGGCTGCCCGACCACGAGTGCGCGCGGCGCGGCGCGGGCTCTGGCTTGCCTGCGGGCCTGCGAGAGTTCGTGCCGCGGCCGCGAGAGGCGCGGCGGAGCTGCGTGTTCCGCGCGCGGCCGCCAGGCTGCGGGCGGGGCGCGCAGTTCGCTGTGAGTCGGCAGGACCTCTGCAGGCGCGCGCGCGAAAGCGAGCCTGTGGGTGCTCTGTCGGGCCTATATGCAGGCCGGCCCTCAGCCACTCATTGCACTCGGCCTCACCATCCGAGTCGCCCTAAACATGCGTGCTGCCTGCCACGCACTACAGGCCATCAGGCCGCTACATCCGCCTACAGTTGCTGCGGCCCGGCAGCTGTAGGCTATGCTACCTAAATCCCGCTCCCCGTTTCCCCTCGGGCCATCGGGCGAGCGCTAACTTCTTAAACCGGGCAGTAGGTTTTTCTCCAGTGCGATCGCTGGTTTTACTACTGCATCCCACTTTGCTACTCCCTGCGAACTGCCGGGGCGCTAATTGCCGCGCCCCTGCAGTGTTTCGCATATTAAATTCACTCGCGGGCAGGTGGCCTCACTCACGAGAGTGATGGAGGGCACCAGCCATTGGCTTACTTTACTACGAAACGCGTATAGGTCCTAGACCTGGAACGTACTAAGATTCCTCCCGTAAAATCACTCCCACTAGGTGTTGGACTCGCAATCACTTCGGTTGTGCGAGACAGACTTCAGCGTGGAGGGGCTGTTGTCAAAAAAAAAAAAAAAAATTCGGAGCAGCTCAGTACCTCCCGCGCCGGCCTTCCACGGACTCGTGGCAGGCCGGCAAAACAAATCTGCCTATGCTTACGCATAATTAAGGGCAGTGTGTGCATTACAAATGAAACAAAGTTCGCGCACAATACACATGTGTGCTGGCAGCCCCTCGATAATAAGTAAAAGTTAATATAATATAAATTTAAGGTTTCACCCCTTAGTTATAAGTTAAGTAAATTAAGAACATAAGCGCCTAATTATCATACATGACAATTAATTATGTGATTATGTAATAACCAAACATGATTATAATAATTCAAAATGGTCCGAAGCACGCAGGTGTATGTACTAACCTGCCTCAGGGTTCACTGCCTGTGTTGTTAGGGCTGACTCTTTATGCCTGATGGGCATGGCCCGCCTGGCAGGCCTCACCTCCAGCGCCGGTCGTGTTTCTGATGGCATGAGATTTTGAATTACACCTAAATAAACACACAGATGGCTGTAATACATGTGATAACCAAACATGATGCTTATTCAAAATGGTCCGAAGCACGCAGGTGTATGTTCTAACCTGCCTCAGGGTTCACTGCCTGTGTTGTTAGGGCTGACTCTTTATGCCTGATGGGCATGGCTCGCCTGGCAGGCCTCACCTCCAGTGCCGGTCGTGTTTCTGATGGCATGAGATTTTGAATACCAGCTACCATTGCAACTAGTGTGACATCGCACACACACAACATGCATACCATACGATATGTATGCGTGTGTATATATATGTATATGTGCCTGAGCGTGTATATATATATATATACATAACACAATTTTTTTTTTTTCCCTTCTCAAACACCAGGCTGGCTGGCAGCCTGGGGGAAACGACTAAAGTCGCCCCCGAAACAACCAGTGCCACCAAACTAAATGCGGACAAAATGTCCAAGCTCCCGCCCATTTGCTTAGTAGTCTTTCTACTCTGTCCAACTCTTCTTCCAGAACCATCCTTCTGTTTCCTGTAACCAACCTGCTTGTAATTAATGCATGAAATTTTGCATCCCGCATGTCAGTGCCCAGGGTTTTCCCTGTGTCTATGCAGGTTTTACCTGGGCCCAACTTATCTAGTTTTTAACTTAGAATAGTCAGTGAGGGGAGTTAGTCATGGCTAAAACGTTGCCATGGCTGGCCAATCCCCTCCTAGCACATGATGCATGCTTCCTCTCCTGCATGGTTCATAACCTGCATGCTTAGAGCGTATAGGCTTCGGCCTGAGACGCACTTAGAGTCTTCCCTACCCAGACCCCTCCCAAATACACTTAGTTATTAGTTAGGTTAGGAAAAGAAAAAAAAAACGAGAGAAAAATTTTATTTTCACTTTGCTCTTGCATTCTGTAGGATCAGTCTCGTCATGGCAGATACCGCAGCAGCGACTGCAGCACCAGCTGTTGCCCCATCACAGGCAGCTTCCCCGAAGAAAGGCAAGGCTGCGTCGAAGAAGCCACGAGCCAAGCCCGCGCACCCGCGCACATCTGAAATGGTGGCCTCTGCGATCAAGAGCCTCAAGGAAAGGGGCGGCTCATCACTGCAAGCCATCAAGAAATACGTCGCCTCTACCTACAAAGTAGATGCGGAAAAGCTGGCACCTTTCATCAAGAAATACTTGAAGGCAGCAGTGGCTAGCGGCGAGCTTGTCCAAACCAAAGGCAAGGGTGCGTCTGGCTCCTTCAAGCTGGCTTCAGGGACCACCGGTGCTCCGGACCAGCCCAAGGCTCCAAGCGGCAAGCGTGGTGCAGCTGCCCCTAAGGAAAAGAAGCGATCCGTAGCCAAGAAGGCAGCGGTGGGCAAGAAACCAGTCAAGAAGACTCCGCCTACAGCAGAAAAGAAAAAAAAGGCAGCAGCTGCAACCCCCAAGCCCAAGAAGGCACCTTCAAAGGCAAAAAAGGTGTCCAAACCTCCCACGAAGAAACCCCGTGCTCCAAAGCCAAAGAAGGTTGCCCCAAAGAGCAAGTCGCCCAAGAAAGCAGCCCCAAAGCGGAAATGAAGATGCCAGCAGGACCGCTGGCACTTTCTGTGGCACTGTACCACCTTATCGGCCCTTCTAAGGGCCAACAATACTAGTCATGAAGGTATCAGTTGTTGCAATCATTGCCTCCTATAGCCACACCTCTGCCGTTAGGTAAAATTCTGGTTAAAAAATTTCTTATGGTATTTGAAGCGGGGGAAATAAATAAATAAATAAAGAAATTTATCAATTACATTGTGTGTATAGTTTAGGTGCAAAATTATTTAAAGTTTTTAAGCAGGAAAACGTCTTACAAACATCTCACTCTTATTTCAGCATATATATATATATATACACATATATACACACACACACACACACATATTTTTTTTTGTAAGGATTAGGTCTCAGGGTATTAATGGTGAACTTTATGCTGCTGCTGCTGCTGCTGCTGCTGCTGCTGCTGCTGCTGCTGCTGCTGATGGTGCTGCTACTGCAGACAGGCACTGTTTGAAGAGTTTTTATTTCCTAAGCAGAATACATTGCATTGTGTGCAAATCTTTTGTGTACAATATAAACAACCACCTCAAAACACAGACACTATAACTGTGTTTTTCCAAATTCTTATTAATGTAATATATTATTGGCTGGGTAAAGGTCAACGACAGCTAATAGGTACAAAAAGCCAGACAACTGTTTTCCTTTCAAATTTGACAGTTATTTTTAGCCCTAATAAGGGCTGTTTTTTTTTTTCCCCCTTGCAAAAAAAATGGCAAGGAACTCAAGCACGCTCGCCACGGATACGCCGGGCAAGCTGGATGTCCTTGGGCATGATGGTGACCCTCTTGGCGTGGATGGCGCACAAATTGGTGTCCTCGAAGAGCCCCACCAGGTAAGCCTCGCTGGCCTCCTGCAGCGCCATGACGGCCGAGCTCTGGAAACGCAAGTCTGTCTTGAAGTCCTGGGCGATCTCTCGCACCAGGCGCTGGAAGGGCAGCTTGCGGATAAGCAGCTCGGTACTTTTCTGGTAGCGCCTGATTTCTCGCAGCGCGACAGTGCCAGGGCGGTAGCGATGTGGCTTCTTCACTCCCCCCGTGGCCGGCGCGCTCTTGCGAGCCGCCTTGGTGGCCAGCTGCTTGCGCGGCGCTTTGCCTCCAGTAGATTTACGAGCCGTCTGCTTCGTGCGCGCCATCGTGGTCCGTCTGCACGTGCTGTAATTTTTTTTTTTTTTTTTTTTGACAACAGCCCCTCCACGCTGAAGTCTGTCTCGCACAACCGAAGTGATTGCGAGTCCAACACCTAGTGGGAGTGATTTTACGGGAGGAATCTTAGTACGTTCCAGGTCTAGGACCTATACGCGTTTCGTAGTAAAGTAAGCCAATGGCTGGTGCCCTCCATCACTCTCGTGAGTGAGGCCACCTGCCCGCGAGTGAATTTAATATGCGAAACACTGCAGGGGCGCGGCAATTAGCGCCCCGGCAGTTCGCAGGGAGTAGCAAAGTGGGATGCAGTAGTAAAACCAGCGATCGCACTGGAGAAAAACCTACTGCCCGGTTTAAGAAGTTAGCGCTCGCCCGATGGCCCGAGGGGAAACGGGGAGCGGGATTTAGGTAGCATAGCCTACAGCTGCCGGGCCGCAGCAACTGTAGGCGGATGTAGCGGCCTGATGGCCTGTAGTGCGTGGCAGGCAGCACGCATGTTTAGGGCGACTCGGATGGTGAGGCCGAGTGCAATGAGTGGCTGAGGGCCGGCCTGCATATAGGCCCGACAGAGCACCCACAGGCTCGCTTTCGCGCGCGCGCCTGCAGAGGCCCTGCCGACTCACAGCGAACTGCGCGCCCCGCCCGCAGCCTGGCGGCCGCGCGCGGAACACGCAGCTCCGCCGCGCCTCTCGCGGCCGCGGCACGAACTCTCGCAGGCCCGCAGGCAAGCCAGAGCCCGCGCCGCGCCGCGCGCACTCGTGGTCGGGCAGCCTGTCGATTCTTCGCCTCTCGCTGTCCGCTTCTTTCTTCGTGCGTGCAGTTAGCCTTTCATGACATGGGGCAGGGCGATACCATTCACCCCCTAACTGACGCCACGGTATTTCGCGTTGCCCCCAGGTTTGTGTGTGACGCCAGCGAGCCACGAAAAGGGCTGCAGCGATCCCGACGGTCTGCTTCTGGCGAAACTTGTGTCTTCTCCAGGCCGCCCAAGCCACCAGTGACGCCTCTGATTGGTCCGCGAGTCAGTATTTGTGTATTCCTGACAACTCCAGCTGCTCATCACAGCTGGAGCTCCGCTATCCGCCACCCGCGGACGCGATCGGTAGCAGCCAGTCACTGCGCCCCTGGTACTCGGCCTACACAATGCATTTCGCCCCCCTTCCGCGCCGTCAGAGGCAATGAACCCCCAGGCGGAGCAGTCAGAGAGCTTCCTGCGATGTGTACACTGCGAGTCCCAGCGCCGATCTGCGCGTGCTGTAAAAATTTCAACAGTTTTGTTAAAGCTGTGGTGCACTGCGATTGGCCCGGCATCTCCATTGGCTGGCGAGAACAGCCAATCACAGCACAGAAGTCGATCCATAGAAACTAACGACAGAGGCGGCCGAGCAGCTTCTCTCGTGCGCGAGGGCCTGCAGATCGCGTGCGAACACTTGCAGGCATACCA
>NC_086337.1:237571-285571 GCF_032445375.1 Bacillus rossius redtenbacheri | reverse complement strand
GCCTCAAGGAAAGGGGCGGCTCATCACTGCAAGCCATCAAGAAATACGTCGCCTCTACCTACAAAGTAGATGCGGAAAAGCTGGCACCTTTCATCAAGAAATACTTGAAGGCAGCAGTGGCTAGCGGCGAGCTTGTCCAAACCAAAGGCAAGGGTGCGTCTGGCTCCTTCAAGCTGGCTTCAGGGACCACCGGTGCTCCGGACCAGCCCAAGGCTCCAAGCGGCAAGCGTGGTGCAGCTGCCCCTAAGGAAAAGAAGCGATCCGTAGCCAAGAAGGCAGCGGTGGGCAAGAAACCAGTCAAGAAGACTCCGCCTACAGCAGAAAAGAAAAAAAAGGCAGCAGCTGCAACCCCCAAGCCCAAGAAGGCACCTTCAAAGGCAAAAAAGGTGTCCAAACCTCCCACGAAGAAACCCCGTGCTCCAAAGCCAAAGAAGGTTGCCCCAAAGAGCAAGTCGCCCAAGAAAGCAGCCCCAAAGCGGAAATGAAGATGCCAGCAGGACCGCTGGCACTTTCTGTGGCACTGTACCACCTTATCGGCCCTTCTAAGGGCCAACAATACTAGTCATGAAGGTATCAGTTGTTGCAATCATTGCCTCCTATAGCCACACCTCTGCCGTTAGGTAAAATTCTGGTTAAAAAATTTCTTATGGTATTTGAAGCGGGGGAAATAAATAAATAAATAAAGAAATTTATCAATTACATTGTGTGTATAGTTTAGGTGCAAAATTATTTAAAGTTTTTAAGCAGGAAAACGTCTTACAAACATCTCACTCTTATTTCAGCATATATATATATACACATATATACACACACACACACATATTTTTTTTTTGTAAGGATTAGGTCTCAGGGTATTAATGGTGAACTTTATGCTGCTGCTGCTGCTGCTGCTGCTGCTGCTGCTGCTGATGGTGCTGCTACTGCAGACAGGCACTGTTTGAAGAGTTTTTATTTCCTATGCAGAATACATTGCATTGTGTGCAAATCTTTTGTGTACAATATAAACAACCACCTCAAAACACAGACACTATAACTGTGTTTTTCCAAATTCTTATTAATGTAATATATTATTGGCTGGGTAAAGGTCAACGACAGCTAATAGGTACAAAAAGCCAGACAACTGTTTTCCTTTCAAATTTGACAGTTATTTTTAGCCCTAATAAGGGCTGTTTTTTTTTTTCCCCCTTGCAAAAAAAATGGCAAGGAACTCAAGCACGCTCGCCACGGATACGCCGGGCAAGCTGGATGTCCTTGGGCATGATGGTGACCCTCTTGGCGTGGATGGCGCACAAATTGGTGTCCTCGAAGAGCCCCACCAGGTAAGCCTCGCTGGCCTCCTGCAGCGCCATGACGGCCGAGCTCTGGAAGCGCAAGTCTGTCTTGAAGTCCTGGGCGATCTCTCGCACCAGGCGCTGGAAGGGCAGCTTGCGGATAAGCAGCTCGGTACTTTTCTGGTAGCGCCTGATTTCTCGCAGCGCGACAGTGCCAGGGCGGTAGCGATGTGGCTTCTTCACTCCCCCCGTGGCCGGCGCGCTCTTGCGAGCCGCCTTGGTGGCCAGCTGCTTGCGCGGCGCTTTGCCTCCAGTAGATTTACGAGCCGTCTGCTTCGTGCGCGCCATCGTGGTCCGTCTGCGCGTGCTTTTTTTTTTTTTTTTTAGACCACAGCCCCTCCACGCTGAAGTCAGTCTCACACAGCCGAAGTGTTTGTGAGCCCTGCTAACCAAATGGGAATGATTTGACTTGAGGGAATTGATGCGTGCCAGGTGGGACCTATACGCTTAAGTAGACAATATATAAAACTGCCATTGACTCCTCCCGCTCCTGGGAGGGAGGGGGAGGAGTCATGGCGACGTGCGTCTGGCGCGATAAAGCCTGTAGTAGTGCGAACTTAGCACTCCTACAGCCTATGGGGTGTAGCAAAGGGTTAGGCAACAGTAAACCAGCGACGCACTGGAGGAAACCTGTTACCTGTAATCTGAAAAGCTAGCGCGACCGATGGGAAAATATGGACGCGGAAGAGGTATAGTAGGCTATAACCTTTCCAGGTGGGATTCCTGGAAAAGCTATGTTGGTGCTCTCCGAGCAAGTACACAGCAGGGTTGTGCGAATTTGACAATTGCCTCGGTGACACCGAGGGCGGCAGGAACTCCTGGCGCGACCTGCAACTAAAAGTAGAAACACATATATACAACACTCTATAATTAGTAGGAGTGGGGGGGATACTGGGTTGGCATTGGCATGCCAATGCAGCATCTATGAAGCACTGAAGCACTGGTGCTGTGGTTGGCGTCACTGTGCAATAATTGAGAAAATGGGAATGAATTTTTACGATGGTTGACTATTATTATTATTACAACTACTAGGGAGATGTTGATATACACTATGGGGGGATGTTAGGATGCGAAAGAGTGAAGCACTAAAATAAATTGGAAGGGCATGATAACGTGGCTGTTGCACTATGTGGCTGCGGGAACCATGGCAGGATCTTGGTGCCATCTCCCCTGCTGACAGGCACTGTGGGCGGCGTCTCTGTGAGCTCCCCTGGCGGCGCAGGGGGGGGGGGGACGAAGCACTTCCTGGTGGTAAAGATGTCAGGGTATAGGGAGAGAAATTACGTTGTAAAATTAGAACTAAAACACTAATAACACTAATAATGAAAGAGGGAAAAAATTCGTAGAATTAAAGCTGAGCGATGCCGCTGAGTTTTTAACAGTTTATCTTAAAGTGTTTGCAATGCGCCGGGCGCAGTTATGTACTATGACGGCACGAGTGTTTTCTGCTGATTATTTTGGTGTTTTTTATTTGTTTCTGCGTTGAATATTGCAGAAGTTATTTACATTTTAGTGAATCGATGCGTGACAAGTTTTTGGTTCCTGAAGTTTTCTGAACAGTCCGCAACGAGCTACAGCTACCCCGAGGCCACGCCCCCTGCGCGCGGCCAGCCAATCAGTGCTGGTGCGGACCACGGTGATTTTTCGACTCGTTCAGGGCGGTTTCTCGCATAGAATATGCTTTGGCCTTTTGTATTTTCGTACATCTTCTGGGTGATAACGACCTAGCCTGTTTATTAGGGGATTTGTGTGTGATTCCACTGTTTTATAAAAGGCTACAGCTTGTTTAATAAACTGTTCGTGCATGGTGTCTATGCGAATCTCTGTGTGTACTCTCTTCATGGGAGCATAGTTAGGCACATGCGCGATTTTTCTAAGAGCCTTATTCTGCACCACCTGCAGTTTATTTAAGTGCGTTTTCGCTGCGTAGCCCCACGCTGGAGCCGCATAGGTCATGATGGGTTTCACGCAGGCTGTGTACAGTAATTTGCTATTTTTAATGCTTAGACTTCCCTTGTGGTTTAAGAGAGGATATAAAGTTGCCAGTCTTGCATTCGCGAGTGCTTGTTTATTCGATACCTGTTTGCTCCAAGTTAGGCTCTTATCCATGTGGACTCCCAGGTATTTGACACAGGTTTTGTAGTGTATATTGTTGTTAAAGAGGCGTAGCTGAGGTAGGTTTGCCGGTACCTTCCGGCGTGTAAAGACGATCGCCTCACATTTGTCGACATTGATAGCTGTTCTCCAATCTGTGAACCACGATTCTAACAGATTCAGTGATTCTTGTAGGCGCCTGACTGCTTGTTGCGATTGAGTTGAACTAGCATACAACATGGTGTCATCCGCAAAACACGCGATGTTGGCTCTGGGCAGTTTCGGTAAGTCAGACACATATATATTGAAGAGCATGGGGCCAAGTACACTGCCTTGTGGTACACCAGCTAATATTTTACGTGGAGTAGATGTGGCTCCTGGGATGCTTGCACGAAAAGATCGTTTACTTAGGTATGCGTCCAAGGTTTTTATATACGTATCTGGGAGTTTTATGGCTTGGAGTTTGTATAAAAGTCCGTCATGCCAGACACGATCGAAGGCCTTTTCAATATCGAGGAAGACTGCCGCGGTGTAGTGGCGCCAGTCAAAGGCCTGTGTTATATGCTCAACTATTCTAACGAGCTGTTGAGTGGTGGAGTGGCGAGCTCTAAAGCCAAATTGATAGTCTGGGAGCACTTGTTGCTCTTCCAGGTGTAATTGGATGCGGCGTGCTATTATTTTCTCAGCTACTTTCGAGATGGTGTTGAGCAGGCTTATTGGTCGGTAGCTGGACGGGAGTTGCGGATTTTTTCCAGGCTTGGGAAGCAGAATGATTTTTGCCTCCTTCCAATTGTTAGGCCAGGAGTTGGTGAGAAGGATGCCATTTATGCAGGCTGCTATTGCTTGAAGAGCTGGGATTTTGAGGTGTTTTAGGACAAGGGAAGGGATTTTATCTGTTCCTGGAGCTTTATTAGTCTTCAGAGATTTTATGATTCTTCTGACTTCCGCTTCTGTCGTTAGAAGGGGTTCTGAGGTTGCAGGTGTGAGTCGCATGGCCGCTACTTGCTCCGTTATTAGGAGGGAGTGGGGGGGATTGTTTGGTAGGATGTTGGGTTGGAAGGCCTGTTCTTGGCAGTCAGCAAGTACTGTAGCTTTATCTTTAGGCGAGAAAGCCATGTTTCCAGTAGGAAGTTGGATAGGCGGGATAATTGTGGGCTTGGAGGACAGGTTTTTCGCCACTTTCCAGAGTGTGTTGTTGGCTGTAGAGAGCTGTTGCACTTTCGCATCCCATTGAGTGGCTCGATGTACACTAAGTTTGGCTTGAAATTCATTGTACAGGTCGGTGTATACCTTCTTGAGCGCTGGGCATCTGTTGCGTTGCCATCGGCGCTTCGCCTGGTTTTTGGCTGTGATTAGCTGTTTTAGTTGCGGGGGGAGGGCAGTAGCATCCACTTTCTTTTTCGTGGTTGGAATAAAAGTATTTATTGCTTGGGATAGGGTCCTAGATAATTTGGCAGAGTACTGCTGCAAGTCCGCAGCCACTGTAATGGTAGGAACAGGGAATAGGTTATTTTCTATAAAGGAGTTGAGTCGCGGCCAGTCTGCTTTGCGGAAATTATAGGTGCGTTTGGTTTGGGCGGTTTTTGTGTAAACATCTTCAAGTGTAGCAATGACTGGTAGATGGTCTGAGTGCAGCTCGTGGATTACTTCAAGTTCGTAGATGAAATTTGTGTTATAATAAATGGTGAAATCTAGGATATCAGGATATTGCCTGGGATTTTCAGGATAGCGGGTAGGATGGTAGGGAGCGCAGACCATGTATTGGTGTAGCTGCTGGTGTGCAAACAGCACTCTGCCATTACTTGTAGTTCGGGCGCAGTTCCACGCAGGGTGTTTTGCATTTAAATCACCTAGTAGGAGGAAGGAAGAGGTGCAAGTGGCTAGGATTTGGAGGTTTTCAGCTGTGATTGAGCGTCCTGGGGGAGCGTAGGCTGAAATGATAGTACATTTCTTGCCTTTAAGTGATATAGAGATTGCTACTGCCTCTATGCGGCCTAAGTCAGGAAGTTGTACTTCATGGTGTATTAGATTGGTGCGGACAGCCAAGGCAACCCCTCCACCCTGGTTGTCCCTGTCCTTTCTGTGGATGATGTACCCAGGTAGGAATAATTTTTCAGTTGACGAAAGATGGGTTTCTGTTAGTGCTAGTATCTGGACATCATGCTCTCGCAGAAATTCCTGAAGTTCAGGCGTTTTGTTTCGCACACTGCGTGCATTCCAGGTGGCGATCGTCTTTAATGTTAATTTATTATTGTGCTCCATCTTGAGGAGCAGGTGCGACTGGTGCCATGGCCATAATTAGGTCCACGGCGAGGTGAATTCTGCGGTCCGCCGCGACTGAAGTGTCAAGCCAGGCCGTTAGTAGGTTGCAAAGTTTTTGCGCAATTTCCATGACAGCAGGGTGTGCACCTGCTACTTTCGTGAGAGTGCCTTGAAGGACTTGGCAGTTTCGATAATTTGTGGCTATCCTCTCTGGAGTGATGTGTACTGGAGGTTGTGGCAATGGCATGCTGCGTGCCACAATGGGGGCTGCTGGCCTGATTGCTGCTGAATTTGGCTGTACCACGACAGTTGTAGCTGGTTCGTTGTGGGTGACAGGCACCTTAGGAGCCGGTGTGGAAATAACTGGCGACTGCACGCAAGCCTGTTGCATTGGTTGTTGTATATTATTTTCTGCTGGAGCAGAGCGGTGGCGCAGCCTTCCTGCCTGGCTTGATGGTTGGGCAACTGGTCTGGCCTGACGTGGCTGGCGCTGTGCATGCTGGTTTCCTGTACTGCGGGGTGTACCAGCCTGTTGACTTTGGCGAGCTGCCTTTCGACGCTCCCACTGTGGTGGCTCCCATAGTTCCGGGAAGTCCTGTTTCAGGGCCTGGTACCTGTTATCGCTGCGAGGGTCCCAGTCATCTCTGTAGCCAGAGGTTTGCCCTCCTTGTGGTCGGGTGTTGTATTGCGGGTTTTGTTTACGCCGTGATGTGACCACATTCCACCCTGGCTCATGAGCCACGTTTGCGGGTTGGGTTTGTGACTCCGTTTGCTGGTAGGCAGGTGCACGGTCCTCGGCATGTTGTGTCTGCCACTGAGGGCGTCTATTTGGACGCCGGGTCCATTGTTGGTGCTGCTGCTGCTGGTGCTGCTGCTGCTGCTGCTGCCCCCTAGGACGGCGCCTCTGCAGCTCCCGTTGGTAATCGGGGCAGCCCATGTATCTGGCATTATGTGCCATGTTACATCTGGCACAGTGTGGCGGGCGGGGACAGTCCTCCTGTAGTTTGTGTGGGCCGGCACATTGCGGGCACACTGGCTGTTTGCGGCATTGTTTTGCTATATGCCCAAGAAGACAGCAATTCGTACACTGGAGTGGTGTATTTTTATATCGGTAGTCCACCAGCCTCACTCTCAGTCCAATGACAGTGGTCAATGTACTCATTAATGACTCGCTGCCCTGCGGTACATCTAGTTGGTACATGTTTATTGGACGACGAGTCCAGTCGTACATTTGGTAGACTGATAGTACTGGTATGTTTTGAGCCAGTAGGTCCTGGGTAATTCTGGCAGTGCTAGTTCCCCCTGGGATGTCCTTAAGCACATATTTCAACGGTTTGTCTGCCTGCACGCGTGTAATAAAATACTCGGCCTTTATTTCATCAAGTACTTTAATGGCTGCATGGTACTGCTGCACATTGGTGAAATAGTACAGTGTCCCCCTGTTGGTGTTTTTCGCTGAGAAAATTAATCCTAGCCTGTTGAACTGGTCGTACAGCCGCTCATATGGCAGCGCGGCTGTGTGGGTGACTGTGATTGGGGCAGTGCGAAAGGGATTCGCGCCCTGTTGTGCAGTGGAGGTGTCTGTCAGGGCTGGGTGATCCTGCGCCACGCCCGGCGGTATCTGACTGCATGGAGGCGAGCTGCCTGGTGTCTGGCTGCCTGTTGTCACATCACCTGTGACATGGTGATTCAGGGACTGAATTTTTGTGACTCTGATGTGTTCGTCGCTACTCTTTCTCTTGAGAACACCTTGTTCAAGAGAAGAGGTTTCGCGGAATTCTACGTCACTCGAGGTCGCCATGTTAGCTAATTAAATAACAATAATAATTATTCCTACAGGATTTATTACGATCGCCTAGCAAAGGAAGGGAGTGGAGCACCCACTGACCTACGACCCTGGGACTGAGTTAGCCAGGGCCGCGGCTAGGCAGCGAGACGCTGCGCCTCTGGGTGTCACACACTCAATTTAAAACCTATCCGTCGCACGACGCGGTCGTTCAAAACTGGGGGCGGAATTCTGGACTATTCTGACTACTTTCAGGATGAGCAGCAGGACTACATCATCTCCGAACGAAGCTAGGAGCGGAACTCGTCTGCGATAGAAACTAATGAGTGATCTGACTGCGCGTAAAAATTTCAACAGTTTTGTTAAAGCTGTGGTGCACTGCGATTGGCCCGGCATCTCCATTGGCTGGCGAGAACAGCCAATCACAGCACAGAAGTCGATCCATAGAAACTAACGACAGAGGCGGCCGAGCAGCACATTCCCAGCTGAAACAGGAGCACGCAAACATGACCGGGCGCGGAAAGGGCGGAAAAGGTCTGGGGAAAGGTGGCGCTAAGCGTCACAGGAAGGTGCTGCGTGACAACATCCAGGGCATCACCAAGCCGGCCATTCGTAGGCTGGCCAGGCGCGGTGGAGTGAAGCGCATCTCGGGCCTCATCTACGAGGAGACACGAGGCGTGCTCAAAGTGTTCCTGGAAAACGTGATCCGCGATGCTGTCACCTACACAGAGCACGCCAAGAGAAAGACCGTCACCGCAATGGACGTCGTGTACGCCTTGAAGAGGCAGGGCCGCACTCTGTACGGCTTCGGAGGGTAGGCCAGCTGTGCCACACCTTACAAAACGGCCCTTTTCAGGGCCATCATACAGATTCAAGGAAGGTTGCAGTTACTGTTTCACCATGCAAACACAACACTCATAAAGGAGGGGGGAAAAAATAAAAAAAATAAATCCCACAACTAGTAGGCGTACAAAAACCTTGGCTAGGCAAACACACATATGAAAAAGTGCTTTTACTGGGTGCAGAGGTAGCAGTTTCAACAGCCATGCCATGGAGTTAACAGTACGTGAATAACCAGGTTGACATAACTTACATTACAATGTGCATGCAGTGAATGTTGAGAGAGCAAGACTTTAATTCAAGCTAGCTTCGCAGAAGGAAATTTTTCAATATTTCTAGCAACTTCTGCAACTATCTGTTCAACCGCATAACATTGCTTAAAGGCAATGTGCACTGATTCATACTTAGGTACACCAAGTAATACACAAGGAAACTATTTATTTGTGTTCACATTGTTATCAACATCTTTTTAATTCTCTCATTACTATACATAACTGCCCACTGAAACATGTTGAAACAAAAAGAAACTTCAAAACAAGTGTGTGTGTGTGTGTGTGTTTTTTTTATTTATTTATATACATACATACATACATATATATATATATATATATATATATATATATATATTTTTTTTTTCACTTTGAAACATGCAAAGAATCACAGCTGCTGCTGCTGCTGCTGCTGCTGTTGTGTTTGTGTTTGTGTGTGTGTGTGTGTGTGTGTGTGTGCGCGCGCGCGCACGTGCATGCGAATAGCTGCGTAGCTTTTAAACAATCATGTGTTACAGTGTGAAGTTTGTGTTCCAAACAACAGGTTTCATAGGACATTATTTCATCAGAGATTAACAGCAAACAGTTCCTTTTCAACGAATTATGTTTTTTGGTCCTGATAAGGACCGTTTTTTTTTTTTTTTTCAAACCTGAGAAGCAAACAAGGGGCTTAGGCTTTCTTCTCGGTTTTCTTGGGCAGCAGCACTGCCTGAATGTTGGGCAGAACGCCACCCTGGGCAATGGTCACGCCTGACAGGAGCTTATTGAGCTCCTCGTCGTTGCGAATGGCCAGCTGAAGGTGACGCGGGATGATCCTGGTCTTCTTGTTGTCGCGCGCAGCATTGCCCGCCAGCTCCAGCACCTCGGCGGCCAGGTACTCCATCACCGCGGCCAAGTAGACCGGGGCGCCTGCCCCGACACGCTCTGCGTAGTTGCCTTTGCGCAGCAGCCTGTGGATGCGCCCCACTGGGAACTGAAGTCCTGCCCTGCTGGAGCGAGTCTTGGATTTCCCCTTAACCTTTCCTCCTTTTCCTCTGCCAGACATGTTGAGTTATAGGCTGTACACTGGTCCGCAACCTACGAGAAAGTGGCGCCCCGCCGTTTCCTCATATGCCCGGCCGGGAGCGTGTGACAGCGATACCAGGAACTCTCACGTTCCCATTACTCGCTATGTGGTCACCAATATAAATAGTGCGACCCCGTCACTTTGTTCAAATCATTGGAAACAACGGCGGGGCGCGAAGTGTGCGATTTTAAAATTAAAGGTGGCTCACGGGCCTGAAGGAAGTAAAATAGCTGTCGCATGTTGCTGGAAATTACTTTTGTTAGCTCAGATACTTTGCGTAATGACGCAACCCCAGGCAGCCTTATCATAGCCGTCTTACAGGGAGATCATCATCGCTATGGCAAGCCCCTCTGTACGACTGCCGTTTTGCGTTGTGCAGGGGGGCTCGCTCAAGAGTTTCAGGCCGCGGAATGCCGCCCACTACCTCTAGTTTTGAGTTGTGCTATTGTCTGTTTTGAGGGGGGTGAATAACAAGTGAGTTTTTGACCCTAATGTGGTTTAGGGGCGGTGATTTTATGAATGGTGAGGAGGTAAAGAGGTGGACTGATCGTGGGTGATCGTGTTTTTTTTTTTTTTTTTTTTTTTTTTTTTTTTTTTTTTTTTTTTTTTTTTTGTTGGTTGTTCGTGTGCAACCGCCAAGGCTCACACTTGACCCGCAGGGGTGGGCTTCTACCCCCCAAGGAGTAGCCAACCACAAGTCTGGGATTTAGAATGGTTTGGTTTCTCCCTCTCTGGCTTTGGGGAGGGGAGACTGGTTTGGCTGTCGAGCTAGCCTCTCGGTCCTTTCCCTGCGTGTGACCCCACGTTGTTGTTGTTGTTGTTGGTTTTTTTTTTTTTTTTTTTTTTTTTTTTCTTTTTTTCGTAGTCGCTGGTTGCGTTGCAATATTAGCACCTGGGGGGTGCTCCTGACCCATTAACTCGGGCCTCTAACAGAGCTGCTAAGGGCCGTGGCCAGTGTAGCAGATGTTATTCTACGTCGAAACCAAAAACCAAGTGTTTGGTCGTTGTACATTGTGCGAGCAATTTCGCCATGTGCAGTCATATGGGTGTGGGGCACCGCAGGGAGGTGTCACTGGCTGTGGCCGCTGCCCACCTGCTCCCGCTACCCTCCAGCCTGTAGGTGAGAGTAGTGTTAAGTAGGGAGGCGAGGTCGTCTGTAGCTGACCACCTCCTCGGGGTCGTAGTCGCCCAGTTCCCTTATGAGGGCGTTTGTGTGAGCTCTGGCGGCCCCGTAGAACTTGGTGTTTGTCCTCTGAATGATGGAATGGATGAATTCGCAGCGAGTGATGTGGTGGAGTGATGTGATCCTTGTGGAGGGGATAAGACCTGTGATGATTCGGAGGATGCGGTTTTGGGCCACTTGTAGTTTTGCTATTTGTTTCTTGGCTGCATAGCCCCAGATTTCTACAGCATACAGTAGGGCTGGGCGGATGATTGTTTTATATATTTGAAGTCGAACTCTGTGCGGTAATATTTTTCCCTTGAGGAGGGGATACAGAGCTCCTGTTTGTTGCTTACATTGCGTCACTTTGTTGTCGATATGTTTTTGCCAGGTGAGTCTGGAGTCAAGGATGAGACCTAGATATTTTGTGTGTGTGGAGTAAGGGATGTCTTCTTCAAACAGTGTGAGAGGTAGTGGGAGCTGCGGCCTACGTCTAGAGAACAAAATGGCGGCTGATTTTTCGGCATTGACCTTTATACGCCATTTCTCTAGCCAGGCCTCGAAGGACTCTAGATATCTCTGGACTTGGTCTCGTGTCTGTTCTGCATCAGCTCCGGTGGTGAATATTGCCGTGTCGTCGGCGAACAGCTGCACTCTGATGCCAGGAGCTGCGGGTAGATCAGAAACATACAGGGAGTACAAGAAGGGGCTTAGTCGCGCTCCCTGTGGCACTCCGCTCGCAATCGGCCTTGGGGCAGAGAGTTTCCCCTCTACCTTCACCCTGAAGGTACGATTGTGGAGGAAGCTGGAAATAAGTAATAAATAACGAGGTGGAATTTGTAGGTGCATCATTTTGTGGATCAGGCCCTCGTGCCACACCCTGTCAAAGGCCTTCTCCACATCCAGGAAGATGGCCAGCATATGTTCCCTGGCATTAAATGATTTTGTGGCTGTTTCAACGATTTGTGCCAGGGGATGAGAGGTGGAGTGGCCTTCTCGGAAGCCATATTGAAAATCTGGTTGTAGTGTTAGGTCATCTGCGTGGCGGCGCAGGCGACTAAGTATTGCTTTCTCCGCCAGCTTGCTGAGGGAGCTCAGCAGGCTGATTGGGCGCCGGTTTTGGGGGAATGTTGGGTCTTTGTCATGCTTGGGGATAGTGATGACATGAGCTTCTTTCCAGGACTGGGGGAAGTAGCCAACTTGGAGGATGGAATTAATTAAGAGTGCCAGGAATGATGTTGCTGGGGGCGGCAGGTGTTTAAGCATGAGGTTAGAAATTCGGTCCGCTCCTGGTGCCTTTCTGGGGGGCATTTTGCGCAGCATAGCTGTAATTTCTGCTGGAGTGACGTGTTCTTCTAGGGGAAGGGGGGGAGGGTGCAGTTGTGACATGAGGCGAGGAAGCGTTTCCTCGACTTCCTCGACGAATTGTTCGTCTTGCGGGTCCTCGTGGGGTGTGAATTGGAGCTCCAGGGACTCTGCCAAGGCTTCGGCTTTTTCTTCGGCTGTATAAGCCAGCCCTCGTAGACCGTGGATAGCTGGAGGAGTGCGCTTGGCAGATTTTCCCTGTAGACCTGCGGTCAGTGACCAGATGCCCTGTGGTGTGTTGCCAGCTTCGCGGACTTGTTGCTCCCAAGTAGCAATTCTGTGTCTTTGTGCTTCTCTTTTTAGTTTTGTCTTTAGTCTGTTGTAGGTGTTTTTGGTCTCTGGGGTTCGTAGGCGTTGGTAGTCGTGTCTTGCCTGGTTTTTGTTTGCGATGAGTAGATCTATTGTCGGGTGTTCCAGTCTGGCACGGTCTCTTTGTGTGAGGTTGTAGGAGGCGTCCTTCGCAGCTGTCAGTATTGTCGTGGTCAGGCACTGAACTGCAGCATCTATGTCTTGTGGTGTCTCCATGTCGGTGATTGGGTAGGAGATGTCTTCTAGTGTGCTGCTGAATTCCTCCCAGTTTGTCATTTTAGTTGGTCTGTATTGGGCTGTATTTTTTGTTGAATGAAACGTCGTTTCGCATAGGATTGGATTGTGGTCACTGTCTAGTTCGCAGAGAGAAGTGAGGTTAAATGTATGATTTGTGTCATTTGTCATAATGATGTCAATGACGTCTCCAGGGCTTCCATTGTATGGGTAGTGAGTGGGTGTGTCGGGTCCAATAACACGAAAGCCTTTGTTTTGGGCATAGGTGGCGAGCCGCTTGCCAGCTGGGTTGGGGCCTCTGGAGTGCCAGTCCGGATGTTTGGCGTTAAGATCGCCAGCGAGCAGGAATGTGTCACATTTTTCTGCAATGGCATCAAGGTCTGCCTCGTGGAACTTTTTGCTGGGTGATCTGTATACTGCTGCCAGCAGGCAGTCTCCTTCCTTGGTTGGCAGAACTATTGCCAGACATTCCATGGTAATGAGGGGAGGTGTGGTGATGTGGTAGTGACTGATGCCATGTTTGATGAGCACCACTGTACCGCGGCCGGAGTCATCCCGGTACACATGGTACCCCTGGACACTTAGACGATGGTTTGTGGAAAGAACTGTTTCATTGATGAGGGCAACTTGCACTCCATAAGTATGCAACACCTCGCGCAGCTCGTGGAGCTGAGCGCGAAGGCCATTTGCATTCCAATACAGAATGTTAAATGGTCCCTGGAGACTGTCGTCTGTGTCAGTGTTGTCTGTCGCGTCTGTTGTCCTGTTGTCAGTCATGGGCGGGAGCAGATGCGTAGTATTCCGCTAGTGCATTCATGAAAATGGTAAGCCTCTGCGCCGGTTGTGTGACGCCTCGCAGCTGGAGTAAGTATGGCTGGAATACAGTGAACATTCTTATGTAGTCCATTTCTTGCAGCAGAGCGAAAAACTCCGCGAAGCTGGCAGCCCCTGTGGCCTGGCTGCAGGCAGGAGCTGTGTGTGTGGTCGCCGGGGCTGAGGCCGGCCCCCCCCCCCCCCTCCCCCAGGAGTGCCCGAGGACGCAGCGACGCGCGGGAGAAAATCTCGCGCCGAGCGAGGCTCGCCCTGCCCCGCGCGCCGCTCCCCCACGAGCAAGGCATCGGGAGAAGCGCGAGCATCTTGGCAAGGGGCGCGGGGGGTAGCCCGCGGCTCCGCTGTGTCTGGCGCGACCCGCCTCCCAGGCGGGGACAACCCCCTCCCCACCAAGGGGCCCGGCGGCCATCGCGCCGCACTCTCTCTCCCCTCCCTGTAGAGCCTCGGCGCGCGAGGCCGCAGGATGAATGGAGTAGGAGAAGGGGTGTGAGCTGCCGCAGGGGGGGGGGGGGCGGCAGGCTCCACCGCGTCTGGCGCGGCTCTCCCCCCCTGCAGGGCCGCCCCCCTCTCCAACGCGGACGAGAGGGCGGCCATCGCGCTCGCGCGCGCCTCGCCGAGTGCCCCCCCCCCTCTTCAAGGCCCGCCCGCGCAGGCAGACCACCAGGAAGCCTGGGAAGTGGCCCCAGTGTACAGGGGAGGGGGGCGGCAGCCTCCACGAGGCCCATCCCGGCCCCCCGCCCCGCCCCTCCCGCGGCTAGCGCCGCACCACTTATCTCCCCCTGTCACGGCCTTTGTTCCTGCAAGCCGAAGCTGGGTCCCATTGTCGCGCGAGCTGGGAGCGGCGGAAAGGCTCTCTCCCCCCCCTCCAACACCCCGCAGGGCTCCATTACTTTTGTTACACGTCCCTCCGCGGAGCGCGACCAATCACGAGCCGCGGAGCGCTCCGATTGGTCGCGCAACAAGAAGCCAAGAAAACTTTTCACGAAAAAAATTCAGTTCCCGTCTCACTCTCTCACTCACTCTCGTTGTTAGCTGTTCGTGCAGTGAGCATGTAGTTTCTGCTCTGCCACAGTGAGCATATTCAGTTAGATTTCCACCCCCAGTTTTTACGACCGCGTCGTGCGACGGATAGGCTTGTATATATGAGTGTGTGACACCCAGAGGCGCAGCGCCTCGTTGCCTAGCCGCGGCCCTGGCTAACTCAGTCCCAGGGTCGTAGGTCAGTGGGTGCTCCACTCCCTTCCTTTGTGGTAGGCGATCCGTAATAATTCCCTAGCTTCAAATTTTTTCGTAAAAATGGCAACAGGCCAAGTTAGCCAAATGGACATCACTGCTAGTGACCGAGCAGGCGTTAAAAGGTCCAGCAATGAGCTAGATGACCGCGCGGCCAAATATCTCAGTATAGGTCAGCAGCCAGGGCCCTCACATGCCCCCCAGTTGCCAGACAACTGCATGGCAACAGCACCGGCTGACACGGCCTTGCCGGCACCGGTAGCTGATAGCCAAGGCACACAATCTCAACCTCAGACACAGGCGGACCCCCCCATCTACAAGTCCGCCCCCATAACAGTGTGGCACAATGCAAAAGTGCCCTACGAATGCTTGTACGACAAGCTCATGCAACACCACATCAAATTCATGGCAAAAAACACTCAGAGGGGTACTATGTACCACTTCGCTTCAGTCCCCATGTATCATGAGGGACTTAGAATCATCTCAGAATCCGGGGTCGAATTCTTCGTAACCCGCGCACCAGAGGACAAGCCCCTCAAGTACGTCCTCAAGGACATTCCTGCCGGCACCAACATCAGCCGCATCACCAGCGACCTTCTGGCGCAACATGTCCCTGTCGTAGTCATTCATCAAATGTATGACTTCAACAGGCGCGCCCTCAACATGTTCCTGCTGGATGTGCCGCAGGGCAGCGAAGATAAAATCAACCAAATTAAATATGTATTTGGACTCAGAGTACGCATTGTCGACTACCTGCACCCAAATGCGCCATTGCAGTGTGGCAACTGCTGCCAGCTCGGACATGTGTCTAAGCAATGCCATTTCAGGATCGCGTGCCCCCAGTGTGCAGGGCCGCACAAGCACCAACAGGGCTGCTCAAATCCGCCAAAATGCGTAAACTGCCAACAGGGCCACAATGCCAGATTCAGGGGCTGCCCTGAGTACCTCAAGGCCATGGCTCGTCGCCGGCCTAGGGACAGAGGCGCCCCCAATCTGCGGCAGACTGCCCCTAATAATAACTATTACCAACATACAAGACAACCGGGCAGGCAGGCACCACAACCACAACACATACCATCTCGACAAGCTAACCATCAGGCGGACAGTGATGGCTGGCAACAAGTCCGCCATGGTCGAAGGGCCAGAAGTCTGCCAAGAGAGCAGCACTGGCCAGCCCAAACCAACAATAGGTTTCAAGGCCTCGACGAGGAAGACTACCCCGATGCACTTGCATGGTCCCCGCGTCAACAACGAGGGCAGAGGCAAAGAAACGCCAGAGCTGCGTACCACAATCACACGCAGCAACCCCAGCAACAGCAACAACGCAGACAAGAGCCACGCAGACCAGCACAGCAGCCTAAGAACAGTGAGCCGCAGCAAACGCGGCTGACTGAACTGCAGGCTGCACTGCGTGAAAATGCCAGGCAAACTGCACCAACTCAGCAACCTGCCCCGGCGCAGCAACATCCTGCCACCGCTGTTGCTGCCAGCCAGCCTGTTCCAGTTCCAGTTGCCCAGCCGGCGCAACCAATAACTGCCAACCTCCCGCTGCCACTGCCCCCAATGGAGGTTACGCAAGCGCAGACAGACACTAACTTCAAGGCGTGCTCAGTGCTTAAGGGCACTCTCACAAAAATTGCCACAACACAACCAATCCACATGGACATAGCCACAAAACTTGTCAACCTCCTCACAGCCTGGCTAGACACTACTGTCCCCCTTGAACACAGAGTCCGCCTTGCAGTTGAGCTCATCACTGCCATGTCCGACGTTGCACATGCACCCACACATTAATCATACCATCACCATCAAAAATATTGCCACATGGAACGCAAACAGTGTCCGCCACAAAACACAGGAGCTAGAGTTATTTCTTCGGGAACACGACATCCACATTTTAGCTCTTACAGAAACACACCTGGCACCCACAGACACATTCAGACTACAGGGTTACATTATACACAGGAAGGATCGCACAGCCCAGGGGGGAGGGGTTGCTCTAGCAATAAAATCCACCATCTTACACCACACTATACAAACTCCAGACCTAGGCATGATGGAGGCAGTAGCAGCCTCAGTCACTATAAATGGCAGGCCCTGCACAGTCATTGCTGCCTATGCCCCACCAGGAGCATCATTAAAAACAGAAAACCTGCAGGCTCTGGCAACATTCACACCCTCCTTTCTGTTGCTAGGGGACCTAAACGCCAAGCACCCCTCCTGGAACTGCGCACGGGTCACTGCAAATGGACACACATTGTTTCGACACCAGGAACAGAGCACATACATGGTGTGCGCTCCCTATCACCCCACCCGCTACCCCACCTCCTCACTCCAGACACCAGATGTACTAGACATAACCATTTATATGAACACAAATTTTATTTATGAACTAGAAGTAATCTACGAGCTTCACTCAGATCATATGCCAGTTATTGCTACGCTTGAAAATACCGACTCGCTAGCAACGCAACCTAAAACAAGCCGCAACTACCATAAAGCAAACTGGAATAAATTAAATAGCTACATTGAAAAACACATTAATCCTGTTGCCATCATTTCCTCCCCAAATGACCTCCAATCCTATTCCGCCTCCCTCACACAGGTAGTTGCGGAAGCCATAAATGTATCTGTCCCACTTTCAAAACGAACAGCTGACCCGGCGACACTTCCACTCTACATAAAGGAGCTCATCACAGACAAGAACCAAGCACGTCGGAGATGGCAGAGAAACAGATGCCCAGCCTTGAAGAGGATTTTTCAACACCTGCAGACAGAAGTAAACAATCAGCTCGCACTTCATAGGGCCAGAGTATGGGACGAGAAACTTTTAAACCTCACCACAAAGGACAACTCCCTCTGGAAACTAACCAAATCACTCTCCAAAAAACCTATCACTATCCCTCCTATCCAACTCCCGACTGGAGGCGTCGCCTACACACCCACAGACAAAGTGGCAGCGCTGGCGGACAGCCAATAACTTGCCTTCCAGCCAAACGTACAGCCCACAGATCCAGAGCATGAAATACATGTAAATGACCAGGTCAGCCAAATCAGGAACTCACCCCTCCTGGAGGAGCCTGTACTCACCTCTCCTGAGGAAGTGAGGAGAGTAATAAAATCACTAAAAAACAACAAGGCACCTGGCATGGACAAGATACCTACGATCGTCCTAAAACAACTACAGGACCCAGCTCTGCAGGCAATAGCCACCTGCATAAATGGCATACTAAACACCAATACATGGCCAACTGTGTGGAAAAACGCCAAAGTCGTCCTACTCCCCAAGCCTGGTAAAGATCCCCGCCTCCCTAACAGCTATCGTCCCATCAGCCTCCTCAATACACTTTCAAAAATAGCTGAGAAAATCCTCACCAGCCGCATCCAACAAAATCTGGAACAAAATCACACTCTCCCTGATTACCAGTTCGGTTTCAGAGCGGGGCACTCAACAACCCACCAACTGGTGCGGATAGTTGAACAGATCACACTATCCTTTGACTGGAGACAGTACACTGCTGCGACATTTCTAGACATAGAAAAGGCCTTCGATCGTGTGTGGCATGAAGGCCTAATCTATAAACTTCACACAGCACACATCCCTGACACATATGTCCGCACACTAGATTCTTACCTACATGAACGACACTTCCATGCCTGCATCCCAGGTGCCACCTCTACACGCCGTACCATCAAGGCTGGTGTACCACAGGGCAGTGTTGTAGGCCCCTTATTATTCAACATCTATGTGGCAGACTTCCCAGCCTTCCCACAGGGGGTAGAAGTAGCGTGCTATGCAGATGATACGATGCTATATTCAAGCTCTGTGAGGCCTGCGGCTGCACTGCAGAGAGTACAGGCAGCACTAAACCTACTGCAGCAATGGTTTACAAAGTGGAAAACTGCAGTCAACGTAGGAAAATCAAAGGCCATTATTTTTACCAAGCGCCATGTTCCAGAACATCTGCCACTACTATCACTTTTCAATGCCGCAATCTCTTTCTACCCCTGTGTGGAATACCTGGGTGTACTCATGGATGCCAGGCTTACATGGAAACAACACATTCAAAACAAACGAGCCAAGGCCTATGCGAGGCTCGCGCAACTATATCCTCTCCTAAATCACAAGAGCAGCATCTCCACAACAAACGGTAAGCTTTTATATCAGGCATGTATAAGGCCTATTATGACCTATGCAGCCCCAGCTTGGAGCTATGCCTCCAACACAAATCTCCGCTCACTGCAATCTGCGCAAAATAAAGCTCTCAGAAGAGTCGCACAAGTGCCTATCTATGTCCCCACAGCACTCATACACAAGGAGCTACACATGGACACACTTCAGCGAATATACTTTAAACTATCGTCATCTTTTTATTCCCAATCTGCCACACACTCCAATCCACTCATTCGTAGCCTTGGAAAATATAAACCTGAAGATTCAAGAACACACAAGAGACCAAAACACGTGTTGTGCGAGAAGCCGCCGTAATTCCGCGGCAGCGCACACAAGAAATTCACAACCACCGACCGGAACAGCGCTGATTGGCTGCGAGCGCGCGAGGGGGCGTGGCTCGAGGTAGTCGCGCGCGGTTGTGGACGGTATAGAAAACTTTCACTTAGTTCCATTCCCGTGCGCCCGCGCAGAGAAGTCACTTCAGTTTTCATTACAACTTTTTCTGCACTACACCTAGTGCTTCGGTCTTTTACCATCGAATTTAGCAACTCTCACGCAATCACTCACACCACATTCCAACGATCTTCTGCCTTGTGCTTCGCTACAGTGTATGCAGAGACACCGCCCATAGTGCCTGCAGCCATGTGAGCGGCGCGCCGACTGCAGAGATCGTCAGCTTCTCCCCAAGTTTGCCCTCCACAGCACCCACTGTATATAATTAGTGTTAAAAATTATTTCGCAACGTAAAATTAAATATTCCCAAGTGTTCCTTCCTCCCAGTGTTAGATATTAGTGCTACGATTAATATTCTTTCTCGTCCTAATTTTAGCAACTCCCTTCCCCTGCCACAGCGACTCGCCGACTGCAGAGTACATCATTTTCTCCCCAAGATTGCCACCCCAAAACCCATTAAAAATTATTTAGTGTTACAAAAATTCTTTCGCAACATAAATAAAATTTCTTTCAGTGTTATTTCTTCGCAGTGTTAGATTTTAGTGCTACGATTAAAAATTTTTTCTCGTCATAAAATCTAACAACCCCGTCCTATGTGTCACAGAGACGCCAACCACAGTGCCTGTGTCAGGTCCCCACTGCACGATCTCCTGTAATTTCGCAGCATGAATCATCATGTGCTGTGTACTCTTACGTTTATGTTATTTTAGTTGCAGGTCGCGCCGACGGACTGGCGAACTCGGCGTTGCTGAGACCAATCTTCAAATTCCATGTTCCTGCCATGTACAAGTAACCAGGTTACACCAACATAACGCATCTGGCCATCCCAGGCAGATGCGTTATACCTTATCCAATTTTCCCCCTCCTCCCCTCTGGGATATCCGGGCGGACATTTTCACTACCGGGTAGCAGGTTTCCTCCAGTGCGATCGCTGGTTTACTGCTGCCAACCCATTTGCTAAACCCCTATGCCTGCCGGAGCACTAATTCCCGTGCTCCTGCAGTCTTGCTTCGCGCCAGACGCACGTCGCCGCGCTACTCCCCCCTCCCCCGCAGGAGTGGGGAGTGGCACTGGCATTTTTTCAGTATCTAAAGTAAGCGTATAGGTCCCACCTGGCACGCATAAATTTCCTCTCGTCACATCACTCCCATTTTTATAGGAGGGCCCACAATCACTTCGGTTGTGTGGGACTGGCTTTAGCGTGGAGGGGCTATTGCAAAAAAAAAAAAAAAATTCCTGTCTCACTCATCTAGCGACAGCGGCACAGCTCAGACCTACGATGCCCCCCAAGACGAGCGGTAAGGCAGCCAAAAAGGCGGGCAGGGCCCAGAAAAACATCTCGAAGGGCAACAAGAAAAAGAAGCGCAAGAGGAAGGAAAGCTACGCAATCTACATCTACAAAGTGTTGAAGCAAGTTCATCCGGACACTGGCATATCATCTAAGGCCATGAGCATCATGAACAGTTTCGTGAACGACATTTTCGAGCGCATCGCGGCAGAGGCCAGCCGCCTCGCCCACTACAACAAGCGCTCCACCATCACCAGCCGCGAGATACAGACGGCCGTGAGACTGCTGCTGCCCGGGGAGCTGGCCAAGCACGCTGTCAGCGAGGGCACCAAGGCTGTCACCAAATACACCAGCTCCAAGTGAGCAGATCTGGTGTGCACATGCTTACATAAACGGTCCTTTTCAGGACCAAGAACATGATCATGAAAGGAAATGCTTCTGCTGCTGTTCTACAATTCCCTCAATCCCTATGATAGTAAATGTAAGCTTAACCAAGGCAGAAATATTTTCATTAAAAAAAGTCTTTAAGACGCATGGTTTACTGGCTGAGATATGTATATATATTTTTTTTGCTTACTTCTGTGGTCATTAGTACATTGCTACAAATATATTTATATTTATATATATAAAAAAATAAATAAAAAAATCCTTTCTATTTAATTTAGTTAGATCATATATCAATATTAATGGCAAAGACCAGTTGCATCGATTCACTTTGAAAATAATTCCATTTGTGCTAAAACTGGACACAGTAAAAAAAAAATAAAAAATAAAAAAAAAAATATATATATATATATATACACACACACACATAATTCGAATTCATATTATGCTTAACTGCGTTTGAATTTGCAATCATGCACAAGATGTTTTGTACTTCGAAGTAAAAACAACATAATGTACTATTTAACTACCCACAGTACAAATGGATCCAAAAAAAAAAAAGTGAATTTTCATGCAGACGAAAATGCTTACATTTATTCTATTTATATTAAGTACCCATTACTAACAGCTTATACTGGGTGGAATACAACAGTTGACATGATTTTACTTATATGGCAATTTAATATTTAACCAAAATTAATGGTAAACTAATATTTTAAAGTGTCATTTATGGCCCCTTACCTTCAGCATGTTTGCTTCCTTGCACACAAACGAGGACAAACACATCACCCAACTGAAAAAAAAAAAATTTCACTTGCATCACAAATAATTTAAAATTTTTCACCACATGAAGTAAATATTTCGCAATAAAAAAAAATATAGCCCTAGGACTCGTGTGCACACCTTTTCTTCCCCACATCGCACACGCAAACAAAACTTCCAAATTATTACAAAATCACTCGATTATTATACATACATAAACACACATGTATTTTCCGAATAAGTGAGAAATGCAGGCCGATGAAAGTCAAATTTCGTTTCGGAAATTAAATCTCGCACAACTACCGACACATAACCAAACTTGCGTACATTTACATAGCATTAACCCTCTAAATAATAAACAAATGAAAGCAGAAAAAACAACATCGCTACCCACCGCGCGCGCTCCTGGCGGCGGGAGTAGGAACTACTTTGCACACAGACCGACATAGCCCCCTGCCAAAAACAGTAAAATAAATAATATATATAAGTCTTTTGGCGGGAAAAAATTTCTCAACCGCCTGGGAGCACCCTAGTGTGTGCCTGTCTTTAGGTTATGTTACTTTTAACTTCATTTTCTACAGGCAGACGCGAGGGTGCTCGCCCATTATTTTTATTTTTTTAAATTCTTTCCTACCTTTGGTGTGCCATGCAAGAATTTATCGTCAAAATGGTGGCCCCGAGTGCAAATTTCTCGTCTGCACTGCTGGCTGGATGATTATGTGATGTTTTGTAGGAGGGTGTTTTTTTTTTGTTTGAGGGGGGGGGGGGGAGGGGGCCGCTAGCTTTTTTTTTTTTTTTTTTTTTTTTTAAATTTTCTAAACATTCATCTTTTATGTAACAGTGTTCAGCATTAAAAAAATTTAAAAGAAGAGGCACTTACTCATCAATTTCAAAACAGCCTATGAAGAAAAATAAAAAAAATTTAAATTCATTCCAGTTTTATACATTCATGATTTGATCACATGTATAACTTTTCTTTTTTATTACCTTATTTAATTTTATTATTATTACTACTACTGCTGCTACAACCTAGAAGATACCTCAGTGATA
The DNA here is from genome assembly GCF_032445375.1 of Bacillus rossius redtenbacheri. Lineage (NCBI taxonomy): Eukaryota > Metazoa > Arthropoda > Insecta > Phasmatodea > Bacillidae > Bacillus > Bacillus rossius. Next base: position 262,678 of record NC_086337.1, on the reverse strand, counting down.
CTAATACCTGCTGGTAAAGTTAAAGGTTTCACCTTTCTTTCTTTAAACATATCACAATACCTTTCTTGAGTTAAATATTATCTAATGGCTTTAAGAAGTTATGGTAATGTTCATCAGTTATAGAGTGTGGGTTTGTGTGTGTGTGTGTGTGTGTGTGAGAGTGTATTTTGAAGAGGGCTTTGGTGGTTGGGATGGTGAGGGTGGTGGGTGTTGTGTGAGGGAAGGGGGGGGGGGAAGTAAAAGAGTGTTCATTACACGATTTCTCCTGTTGTTTGTAACAATCACACCTGGTATAGCTATTTCGAGTGGCAAATACAAACTGCAAAAAAAAAACATCTATATCATTGCCAACGGCCATATCACGATGAACACACCGGTTCTCGTCCGATCACCGAAGTTAAGCATCGTCGAGCGTGGTTAGTACTTAGATGGGTGACCGCTTGGGAACACCACGTGCCGTTGGCACTACTATTTTGCACCCTACAGAAAAAAAATTTTTTTTAAAAATTTCAATTTTCAATTTTTTTTCCCCCACAATCACCACATTTCCCCCCCCCCTAACACACACACACACACACACTCTCTCTCAATCAATCAATCAATCAATCAATCAATCACTCACTCACTCACTCACTCACTCACCCACCCAGCAGCTGTGAATCTTTGCATGTGTATACCTCATACAAAATTCAAAGTGAAAAAATAAATATATAAGTGTATATGTATGTATGTATGTATGTATGTATGTATGTATGTATGTATGTATGTATATATATATATATATATAAACACACACACACACACCTATTTTGAAGTTTCTCTGTTTCAGTGGGCAGTTATGTATAATAATGAGAGATTCAAAAAGACGTTGATAACAATGTCATCAATGCCTGTTTAGTGTGCTCATTTGTTGGATGGTCGGCAGCAATACTAGAGGTGGTACAGCTGTAACCTGTAAAATTGTACCTGCAATGTGTTGTGTATGGAAAAAAATAAAAATTATATCATCTAAATTTTTGTTATCCAACAATAACCTTCCCATCAATGCATGATGTCACAGTAGCCATAGCTCTACTCTTTCTGCCATATAACATTGGGAAAAAAAAAAAAAAAAAAAGGAGCTATTAGAATAATAACAAAAGATAAAAAATCATCTAACTGCAGACCAAAATTCAAAAAACTTAAAGTCCTGACTGCCATAAATGAATACGTTCTAGAAACTTTTTATTCATTCTTAAGAAAAAGAAGAAAAAAAAATTAATTTTTTTTTTTTTTTTTTTTTTTTTTTTTTTTAGATATTCGCACATAGGTATAACACCAGAAATGCTAGTAAATTGAGGATAGTTGAACATAACACTAGGCGATTTGAAAATGGACTAAATTACTTGGGAGTAAAACTTTACAACTTAATATCACAGAAAATAACTAAAACAATTTACCAGTATTAAAAAAAAAAACAGTAAAAAAAATTCTTCTAGAATATCCTACCTACACTCTGAAGCTATTCTTTAATTTGATTGATAATAGAGAAATTGAACTGTTACTTTGTTGAATGGACTTGTGATAACAGCTGCTTCATGTTTTGCATAAAGTTAAATTGTGTAACATGTTATGTATTTTTTTTTTTTGAAATTTTTTTTCTTGGTAACTTGCATCATGTAAATATTAATTGTCTGCACATACATGTTCTATATCCCGGAGCCTTGACTCCACGTGGGATCAACAGAACAAAAATACAAAAAAAAAAAAAAAAATCCAGCTCACTAATCTAGGTGCATTTTGCTAACAATATTTGGAATATATATATATTTTTTTTTGTGTAACATGCAAATTCTGTATTATTCTGCACACATTATTTATAATCTTCTATCATTTTCTTAGATAATAACTATTAATTCATAAAATAGATTGTGTGTGCATAACCTCCTGGAAACATTTGCACTTACCTCCTACTTTACTTTTTCATTTAAGCAATCCTATTCGCATGTATACACTTAGGTTGCAGCATCGAAATTGTGTAAAATTCAAAGTGTGTATTGCCTGAAAAAAAAAAAAAAAAAGACATACCAAATATTTGCATACAGCGACACACTACATATTTGCACACAGTGGAGTTTTGCGGTAATTAACCTAGCACAATTTACCACACGCAATCACACGCCCGCGATGAGATAACACATTCGCTGTTTTCCTGTTGACCGGCACGAGGAGTAAGAAAAATTGATATTTACACGAGCACACACTCCCACACTAGTCACAACGTCGGTCATCAAGTTGTGTTGAAAATTCCTGTAGCCTCTGTTTTCCCAAATGATTTCACTTAAAATTTCATTTAACAAGACCATAAACAAATTTACAATACTAATTTCTTAAACAAACACTTCAGCGAACAAGTGACTGTCGCATTCATTACAAAGCTTACAACTTAACAGATGTTTCCGATGTGAAATAAAATAAGAAAATGTTTTACAACCAACCTAGAACATTTAGTCAAAACGTTTTTGTCCTGGTTTATGATTATTTTCCGTGACATGAATGTTTCAAAACTAATAAAAATACGAATGCAGCCAAATATAATGAAGTTAGCACATAAAAGACGACTTAAAATATTTCATTTTTCGAGAATTGGCAGAGCAAGAACGCACAGGTCCAACGGAAATTTCTTTAAAGATAAACGACCATCGGACAAAAACACCCCCTCCCCTCATCCTCAAAAATACGTGAATAATATACTTTTTCAATTATATTTTTATCGTTTTTTTTTTTTTTTAATATACTCATTAAAACTTCAAAATAAGCAGGTACTCGTGTGTTTTTCTCTCTACAATGTACCTGATCTCGGTGCGTAAACCTACATCATTTAGAGATGGAATTAATGTACACATACAAGTAAAATTTTGTTCCATTGTAAAATTGAGAGAAAGAAGGTTTTCCAAACGCATTAAGTATGGAGACTTTAAATAAGATTACGAGCTTATAAATGTTTGCAACGAAATAAAGTGACCATGTATCTGCAATTTCAAAAATATTTTTGCTCTGCTAACCTCACATGCAAGCAAGTAAAAATAACCTCACAACTTACTTACCTCTCTCAATTTCGCAGTACCAAAACATAGAAGGGATAAATAGGATAGTTTTTATTCGAAATCCTGCAAGAGTTTTAATTTTTATTAAAATATTTCTCCAATGTAGCATGTGTGTGGAATACTTCATCAGCAACTTGCATCTGCACCTTGAGTGAATTGAAGGGCAGCCAGTTTTAAAAGCTAAACAGAAACTGCACTCTTGAGAATGCATCAGATCCAAGTGAAATGCTTGTTGTGTGTACAGTTAAAAGTTTTATTATTCACACAATGAAAATGTAAACAAAATTTACTCACAATAATAATCACATCATCCTTGGAGGTGCACGAAGAAAGCCATTCCAGGTGGCACTGAACAAGGTGATTTGCTAGTGCTTCCACAGCAAACAGCCTTCATGAAATTATCTCCACATTTTCAGCATACTATACACTAAAGTATACCTAAGTTAATTTAACCATTTTCAAGTGATTCCAGCACAAATTACGTATTTGATTCCTTGAATAACATCTGCAAATGAAAAGTTCCCTGTTTGGTGTAGCAGTAAATTTAAACAGCTCGCAGTGCAAATTAAACAGTGCAGCTGCCATAAAAAAATTACACTATTAGTGGAACTGCCCATTATGTCATCGTAGACTGCTGACATTTAGAAAACATTGAAAAATCAGTGCTAAAGAAGCCCTACATTACTTTCGCTGTCCAAAGTGCGCTGCTCCCTACGTGAGCAAGGCATCGAGAATTTTCTGAACCGTCCGCAACCAGAAAATTGGGTAACCAGATATTTGCAGAGAGAAAAGTCGGTGGTCGTCTCTCGGGGCGTGCGCATCTCTCTCGCGGGCTGTTGGCTGGGAGTTCCCTGCGACCTATTGGGTAACCGAAGGCTGGCAGTGCGTGTTGGTTTTGTGTGCGTGCTGGGGGCGGCCTAGCATCGCCATCTGCTACCGTCCGCGTCCCGCGGGTGGCGGATACGGGAGCCCAGCCCGAGAGTTGCAATCTCGCTGGGGTGGCTGTGAATAACCAATAGCAGTCCGCGGACCAATGGCCGGCCTGTGGAGTCGTTATCACGGCTGTCGGGGAGAAAGGTAGCCTGAATGTAGCTCGGCGCGCGGCAGAAAGCAGCTTCGTCGGCGAAGGCACCGCAGGGGAGCTCGATGTGCCTTAGTAGCGAAGTGTAGACGAACTGCGGGCTGGAACTTGCGGAACTGTGGACTGCCGCGCGCGCAACGGAACTGAACAGCGTCGGAATTCTAAAGGAAGAGATGGCGGCGCCTTCAAGTTGGGGCCCTGTTGGAGCCAGTGGTAGCCTGGGCGGCGCGACCTTCAACCGACCCGGGAATTTGGGGGGCACGAGGGTCCGACTCGCAAGATACTTCATTCGCCTGAACGACTTACCCCCACCCTGGCTTGAAAGGTCGTTGGCTGTTGACTGGAAGAAGGAAGATGAAGATGGCGCAATGTCAGGCTGCCTTTCGCTCCGAGAGCCAGCAGTTCGAGCCGGTTTACTGGCTCGTCTGCCCACTTCTGTTTTAACTGTGGCTGCCTGGGCAGCTGTGGCTGGGCTGACGAGAGAAGTCGCCCGCCCCTGGGGGTGCTTGCGCCCCTGGTTAATAATAACCCAGGAGTTCCCAACCTTTAAATGCGGGCCGCAAGGCCCAAGCACCCAACTCCAGCATGGTTGATTTTTCAGCCCCTCCAACTCTTCTTACCTGGACCCTTCTTCCTCTTGTCCAGTAATTACCTGCTTGCTTAATGCATGTTAATTGATCCCCGCATGAACCGGCCCAGGGTTTTCCCTGTGTCTATGCAGGTTTTACCTGGGTCACATTAGCTAGCTTTTAAGCTAGGCGACCAATGGGGCGTCAGTCATGGCGCCAATTGCAGCCATGGCTGGCCAGTAAACCCCAATAGCACACGATGCACGCGCCCTTGTCCTGCATGGTTAAAAACCCGCATGGTAGAGTGTATAGGCTTCGGCCTGAGACACACTTAGGTCCTCCCCTAACCTGGACCCTCCCCTACACACTTAGAATTAACTTAGGCTAGGAAAAAAAAAAAAAAAAAATAGAGAGAAAAATTTTATTTTCACTTTGCTCTTGCATTCTGTAGGATCAGTCTCGTCATGGCAGATACCGCAGCAGCGACTGCAGCACCAGCTGTTGCCCCATCACAGGCAGCTTCCCCGAAGAAAGGCAAGGCTGCGTCGAAGAAGCCACGAGCCAAGCCCGCGCACCCGCGCACATCTGAAATGGTGGCCTCTGCGATCAAGAGCCTCAAGGAAAGGGGCGGCTCATCACTGCAAGCCATCAAGAAATACGTCGCCTCTACCTACAAAGTAGATGCGGAAAAGCTGGCACCTTTCATCAAGAAATACTTGAAGGCAGCAGTGGCTAGCGGCGAGCTTGTCCAAACCAAAGGCAAGGGTGCGTCTGGCTCCTTCAAGCTGGCTTCAGGGACCACCGGTGCTCCGGACCAGCCCAAGGCTCCAAGCGGCAAGCGTGGTGCAGCTGCCCCTAAGGAAAAGAAGCGATCCGTAGCCAAGAAGGCAGCGGTGGGCAAGAAACCAGTCAAGAAGACTCCGCCTACAGCAGAAAAGAAAAAAAAGGCAGCAGCTGCAACCCCCAAGCCCAAGAAGGCACCTTCAAAGGCAAAAAAGGTGTCCAAACCTCCCACGAAGAAACCCCGTGCTCCAAAGCCAAAGAAGGTTGCCCCAAAGAGCAAGTCGCCCAAGAAAGCAGCCCCAAAGCGGAAATGAAGATGCCAGCAGGACCGCTGGCACTTTCTGTGGCACTGTACCACCTTATCGGCCCTTCTAAGGGCCAACAATACTAGTCATGAAGGTATCAGTTGTTGCAATCATTGCCTCCTATAGCCACACCTCTGCCGTTAGGTAAAATTCTGGTTAAAAAATTTCTTATGGTATTTGAAGCGGGGGAAATAAATAAATAAATAAAGAAATTTATCAATTACATTGTGTGTATAGTTTAGGTGCAAAATTATTTAAAGTTTTTAAGCAGGAAAACGTCTTACAAACATCTCACTCTTATTTCAGCATATATATATATATATATACACATATATACACACACACACACATATTTTTTTTTGTAAGGATTAGGTCTCAGGGTATTAATGGTGAACTTTATGCTGCTGCTGCTGCTGCTGCTGCTGCTGCTGATGGTGCTGCTACTGCAGACAGGCACTGTTTGAAGAGTTTTTATTTCCTATGCAGAATACATTGCATTGTGTGCAAATCTTTTGTGTACAATATAAACAACCACCTCAAAACAAAGACACTATAACTGTGTTTTTCCAAATTCTTATTAATGTAATATATTATTGGCTGGGTAAAGGTCAACGACAGCTAATAGGTACAAAACGCCAGACAACTGTTTTCCTTTCAAATTTGACAGTTATTTTTAGCCCTAATAAGGGCTGTTTTTTTTTTTTCCCCTTGCAAAAAAAATGGCAAGGAACTCAAGCACGCTCGCCACGGATACGCCGGGCAAGCTGGATGTCCTTGGGCATGATAGTGACCCTCTTGGCGTGGATGGCGCACAAATTGGTGTCCTCGAAGAGCCCCACCAGGTAAGCCTCGCTGGCCTCCTGCAGCGCCATGACGGCCGAGCTCTGGAAGCGCAAGTCTGTCTTGAAGTCCTGGGCGATCTCTCGCACCAGGCGCTGGAAGGGCAGCTTGCGGATAAGCAGCTCGGTACTTTTCTGGTAGCGCCTGATTTCTCGCAGCGCGACAGTGCCAGGGCGGTAGCGATGTGGCTTCTTCACTCCCCCCGTGGCCGGCGCGCTCTTGCGAGCCGCCTTGGTGGCCAGCTGCTTGCGCGGCGCTTTGCCTCCAGTAGATTTACGAGCCGTCTGCTTCGTGCGCGCCATCGTGGTCCGTCTGCGCGTGCTGTAAAAATTTCAACAGTTTTGTTAAAGCTGTGGTGCACTGCGATTGGCCCGGCATCTCCATTGGCTGGCGAGAACAGCCAATCACAGCACAGAAGTCGATCCATAGAAACTAACGACAGAGGCGGCCGAGCAGCACATTCCCAGCTGAAACAGGAGCACGCAAACATGACCGGGCGCGGAAAGGGCGGAAAAGGTCTGGGGAAAGGTGGCGCTAAGCGTCACAGGAAGGTGCTGCGTGACAACATCCAGGGCATCACCAAGCCGGCCATTCGTAGGCTGGCCAGGCGCGGTGGAGTGAAGCGCATCTCGGGCCTCATCTACGAGGAGACACGAGGCGTGCTCAAAGTGTTCCTGGAAAACGTGATCCGCGATGCTGTCACCTACACAGAGCACGCCAAGAGAAAGACCGTCACCGCAATGGACGTCGTGTACGCCTTGAAGAGGCAGGGCCGCACTCTGTACGGCTTCGGAGGGTAGGCTAGCTGTGCCACACCTTACAAAACGGCCCTTTTCAGGGCCATCATACAGATTCAAGGAAGGTTGCAGTTACTGTTTCACCATGCAAACACAACACTCATAAAGGAGGGGGGAAAAAATAAAAAAAATAAATCCCACAACTAGTAGGCGTACAAAAACCTTGGCTAGGCAAACACACATATGAAAAAGTGCTTTTACATGGTGCAGAGGTAGCAGTTTCAACAGCCATGCCATGGAGTTAACAGTACGTGAATAACCAGGTTGACATAACTTACATTACAATGTGCATGCAGTGAATGTTGAGAGAGCAAGACTTTAATTCAAGCTAGCTTCGCAGAAGGAAATTTTTCAATATTTCTAGCAACTTCTGCAACTATCTGTTCAACCGCATAACATTGCTTAAAGGCAATGTGCACTGATTCATACTTAGGTACACCAAGTAATACACAAGGAAACTATTTATTTGTGTTCACATTGTTATCAACATCTTTTTAATTCTCTCATTACTATACATAACTGCCCACTGAAACATGTTGAAACAAAAAGAAACTTCAAAACAAGTGTGTGTGTGTGTGTGTTTTTTTTATTTATTTATATACATACATACATACATATATATATATATATATATATATATATATATATATTTTTTTTTTTCACTTTGAAACATGCAAAGAATCACAGCTGCTGCTGCTGCTGCTGCTGCTGCTGCTGTTGTGTTTGTGTTTGTGTGTGTGTGTGTGTGTGTGTGTGTGTGTGTGCGCGCGCGCGCACGTGCATGCGAATAGCTGCGTAGCTTTTAAACAATCATGTGTTACAGTGTGAAGTTTGTGTTCCAAACAACAGGTTTCATAGGACATTATTTCATCAGAGATTAACAGCAAACAGTTCCTTTTCAACGAATTATGTTTTTTGGTCCTGAGAAGGACCGTTTTTTTTTTTTTTCAAACCTGAGAAGCAACAAGGGGCTTAGGCTTTCTTCTCGGTTTTCTTGGGCAGCAGCACTGCCTGAATGTTGGGCAGAACGCCACCCTGGGCAATGGTCACGCCTGACAGGAGCTTATTGAGCTCCTCGTCGTTGCGAATGGCCAGCTGAAGGTGACGCGGGATGATCCTGGTCTTCTTGTTGTCGCGCGCAGCATTGCCCGCCAGCTCCAGCACCTCGGCGGCCAGGTACTCCATCACCGCGGCCAAGTAGACCGGGGCGCCTGCCCCGACACGCTCTGCGTAGTTGCCTTTGCGCAGCAGCCTGTGGATGCGCCCCACTGGGAACTGAAGTCCTGCCCTGCTGGAGCGAGTCTTGGAATTTGAATTGAATTTTAAATGCTTTTTATTTGTATTGTACAGGAAGGCGCCGGGGCGCTTACATATGGAACAACATACACACAAACTGATACAACAGACGAACACAAAACACCACGAACACTGTCCCAAACGTCGTGTTTCTTCCAGTGTAATCAGGGATAAAGTCAAAAAAGGGAACCGAGCACCACAAACGAGATGAAGGGCGGATACTGGGGAAAACTAGCCTAAAAAACCCCAGAAATGAATGCATCCGACGAATACACAAAACACCACTACCATTGCCAGGGGGCCGGCAGGTTCACCAGAACACGCGCACTGTCACCGGGTTAATGTTCGCCCCGGGGGCCACACGGCAGCTAGAAACCACGCATGGGAGACGCACGGGAGGGGCGGCCGGGGACGCCAACTAGGGCGGCCGGTGGGCCTGGTAGTCCAGGAGACGACGGTGCGGGTAAGGGAGGGTGGGGTCGTAGGCGGCAATGGCAGCCACAATGGGCAGGCGGGAGCGACGGATGGAGCGGTAAAAACGATCGGCCTGAGTTGTGATCAGAAGGGTGAGCGGCGGGAGGGAGGTGGCATCCAGAAGGGCAGGAATGGGGGTCCACCGGGGGCGGCCGAGCAACATGCGAAGGGAAGAGTGAAAAAAGACGAGGAGTGGGCGGAAGGCTGTGGGGGAGGCGTGCGCCCACACAGGGGAACAATACAGCAGAATGGAAAGGACGTAGAGACGAAAAAGTGTGACACGATCGGAAGAGGGAAGAGGACAAGTCGGCCTGAGGATAGGCGCCAGGGCAAAGAGGGCACGCCGGGCCGACGAAACGGAATCAGCGAGATGCGCACCCCACCGCAAACCAGAGTCCAGGCGGACACCCAGGTACACCACCGACGGGGACCAGGGTATCGGCACCCCCTGGGACACCACGGCGGGCGGGGGGCGAGGGAAACGGCGGGTGAAGAGGGTCGCCCGGGACTTGCCGGCATTCGCCCGGATTCCCCAAGAGTGATAGTATGAGGAGATGAGTGACACCGCCGCCGTGAGGCGGGCGGGAATGTCGGAAACAAGGCGAGATGAGGTGGAGATGGCAGTGTCATCTGCATAGAGGGTGAGAGTGCAATGGGGGGGGACCGGTATGTCGGAAGTGTAGAGGGAAAAAAGCAGGGGCGACAAGATCGCTCCCTGAGGGACACCGGCAGGAACATGGCAGGACTGCGAAAAAGATTGATCGACACGGACACGAAATGAGCGATGTGAGAGAAAGTTATAAAGAAGATGAATGAGAGCAGGAGGAAAGCCCTGAAACGCCAGCTTCAGAAGGAGCGCGTGATGGCTGACGGTATCAAAGGCCTTGGACAGATCAAGCAGAACAACACCAGTGTGCTGGAAGGAGGTGAAGCCTTCGGTGATTTGGTCAACGACGCGCGCCACGGCGTGTTGCGCCGACAGCCCGCGCCGAAAACCAAACTGAAATGCAGGAAGGGGACCGAGAGGGGTGAGATGAAGCTCCAACCTACGGAGGATGATTCTCTCGGCCACTTTAGAGAGGACTGACAGGAGGCTGATGGGCCTATAGCCCGCGGGAAGGTGAGCATCTGCACGCGACTTTGGAATGGGCACAACGGTCGCAGCCCGCCACGAGGTAGGGAAGTGACCCGTGAGGAAGATGCCATTAATGATTTTGGTGAGAAACACGGTGGCCTTCCTGGAAAGGGAGAAGACCAGCCGCGGATGGATGTGGTCGGGCCCAGGGGCAGAGCGAAGCTTGAGATGAGAGGTGACACGGAACACTTCCCCTGGGGTGGTCAAGGGAATATCACCAGGTCGTGGAGGGGGAGGTGGGGTATAGTGGACCGGGAGGAGCGACGTGACCCCTGGCGGGAGTGTGGGGGTAAAAGATGAATGGAAGAAGCCCGCCAGGAGTTCCGCCTTCTGGGCAGGGGACTCACACAAACCCCGCGGTCCCCCGTCCAGAGGCGGCATGACAGACGAGGTGGAACGAAGGCCCCGTGCATAGCGGAAGATGGAACCGGAACGAAATGACAGTGACTGGATGTGTCGGACCCGCTCCGCTGCCAGCCATTCGGTGATGAGCCTCCGGCAGCGCGCCCGAAGATCCACGTACTCCCGCCAGCGGTCCCCCGTCCGGCGATACTGCCAGCGCCGTCGAGCGGCATTGCGGGCCGAAATGAGCTGGCGCAGAGACGGCGGGAAGGGCGCGCCCCGCAGGAGCGGGCGACGACAGGGAATGGAGGCCCGTGCAGCAGCCAGGATCGAGTCCGTGAGGATGGACACGTGCTCGTCCAACTGCTGCCGGGAGGAGATGTGAAAATGAAGGTTGAGTGTGCCGTCCAGATGTGCCCGATAGGCGGCCCAGTCGGCACGAGCGAAATCGAAGGAAGTGGGGGACACAGGAGGAGGGCGGGAAGCCGCACGCACGAAACCGATGACCGGTGTATGATCGGAAGTGAGCTCGGCGCGAGCCGAGAGCCCCGACATGGCCACCGGGCCCACCGTGATAACCAAGTCGAGGACACTCGGCCGTTGCCGGATGTGACACGGAATGAACGTGAAAGATGGGGGTGAGTGAAGGGTGAGTGCCAGGGAACCCTGGACGACACGAAGGAGCTGAATACCCCGATTGCTCGTGGACAAGCAGCCCCAGTCGCGATGCCGGCAATTGAAGTCCCCCCCTACCACCACCCGGGCATCCATGCGGAATAACGTCTGGAGGCCGCGGGCCGGGAATGGGCCGTGCTCGGGCAAGTAGACCGAGCACACAGTGAGGGGGTGTGGGATGAGGCGGAGGCGGGCAGCCACCGCCTCCACATTTAGAAGCGGCGGGAGCGCGCGCGGGTGATGGGGAAGGGATTCGCGGACAAGGAGGGCAACCCCGCCCCCCCGCGCATCCCTATCCCGACGGATGGTGGCATACCCAGGTGGGGAGAAAGGATGCTGGGGCTTCAGCCAAGTCTCGGTCAAACAGACAATGTCAGGATGGTGGGCATGTAGGAAATGGAAGAAGTCAGCCTGCTTGGAACGAACGCCATGGGCGTTCCAGAGGACCAGTTTAAGGGGGGGCGGAGAACACACCCTGCAAAAAGGCGAGGACGGTGCGGAAAAATATTTCCGCCTGAAGAAGAGGGGAAGAGGCTTGGGAGATGTGGTAGATGCCCGTGGCAAACAACTGCAACCACGGGAGGAGACGGAGGTGCTGTAGCCAGTTGTAAGTCTCAAAGAAGGCCGAGAAGGGGATGTGGGAAGACGAGGAGAGGGAAGCAGACGGAAGGAAGGAAGGTGCGCTGCGAGGCGATGCCTCACCGGCCGAAGAACGGGCGGGGCAAGCGGATGGAGGCGGACCAGGCGGATGTTCGAGTGGAGGGGGAGGCTGCTGCGGCCCGGTGAGACCTACCGTGGGGTGAGAATGGGGCGGGCCCTGGAGTGGGGAAGGCGAGTGAGAGGGAAGGTCAGAATGAGGCAAATGGAGGGAGGCCCGTGAGGAGGCAGCCAGTGGGGGGGTGGCCTCGGAGGGCGGGTCAGGCTGACCCGGGGACCGGGAGCCCACCGGGCGGGTGTCAGACAGCCTCGAACCCGAGGGCAGCCCCTGGGAAGGAGCAGCAGGTGGGCCCCTCTCGGGAAGAGGGGGAAGGGGGGCCGAAGCTGGTTCAAAGGCCATGGGGAGTGACGCAGACCCTGCACCCCATCCCGGCGGCCGATGCGAGGACCAGACTACAGGCGGGGCGACCGGAAGGAGAGGGACGGGGTGGGGCCCTTGCGTGGCGAAGGGGGCCTGAGGGGCAGGTGGAAGCTGTGCCGCAAAAGGAGTGGGCCCCAGAAACAGCGGAGGACCGGCAACAGACGCCGCATAGGAGTGCGTCCCCGGAGGACGGTACGAGGATGGAGGGCGCAAGGACGGAAAGTCATCTGGAGGCACGGCAGCCATGGATGGCCGGGAGGGAGCGGCGTCCTGGAGGTGGTGGCGTGGCGGCTGGGGCCGTGGCAGCTGCTGAAGCGAAGGCCCCTTCCGCCGCAGCTGCTGCTCGAGGAACTTCAAGTAGGAGGGGCAGGTGCGGGCGTTGGCCGGATGCTGCCCCTCACAGTTGACGCAGCAAGGCGGCTCCTCCGGGGTCTTCGGGCAGGCGCCGTGGGCATGCTGCCGGACGCAGCGGAGGCAACGGAACGGGTGGCCACAGTCCTCCACCCGGTGCCCCCACCGCTGGCAGTTGTGGCATTGGAGGGGGCGGGATCCACCCCGAAACTCCTCCCACTGAATGCGGAGCCCAGCCAGGTGTCTCAGGGCGCGGGCCTTCGCCAGCTGAGCGGCATCCGGAAAGACAAGGAGGAACCGGATTACACCGCGGTCCGCCGCCCAGTCTGGCGTCAGGCGACGGAGGGAGTCCGGGCGGACGCCCTCCTCAGCCAGCTCCTCCCACACCGACGCCTCCGCGGCAGTGGGGGGCAGACCAGCCAGGACTAACTTCGGTTTGGCGCGGCCTGCCACCGGGAAAGTATGGCACTGGATCCCATGGGTGCGGAAATACTCCATGAGCACCGCCCTGTCTTGAAGAGAGGTGGGGTGGTACCGTGGGTACCCCCGCAGGTAGTCCACCGTAAAGTCCCCTTGAAGTTTACGGCGCAACTCGCGGTTGCCCCGCAGTGCATCGGCGGTGAGGCGGGTGGCCACATCGATGGGTGGAATACGCTTGACGCGTGGCTCAGCAGAGGCCGGACCACCTGGGGGCACCACTGGGGTGCGCGGAGCCGAAGAGGTGGCGCACGAAGACACCGGTGGCGCCGCAACCACCCCGGCAGCTGGACGGCGGGGCACCGGGTCAGGTGGGGCCCGGGGGTCGGCAGGAGAAAGGCCCAGATGGGGCTCCGCTGCCCCGACGGCTTGAAATGGGGGATCAGCGTCAGCAACCAAAGGGGAAAGCAGGGCCGGCGGGCGGCCCCCCGACACGGCGCAGAGGGCGACCGAGGTGGTGGTCATCACAGTGGACGTGGTGGTAACCGTCGCCGCACTCCGAGGCGTGTGGCAGCTGGAAACGGTGGGTACCGGTCGGGGGGCAGACAGCGATCCTGAGGACAGCCCACGCCAGGTCTCCTCGACCTGCCGAATAAGATGGATGTCCGGCTGGGAGGCAGAGCGGGAGGCGGCCCCCCCACCAGCATCCGCCACCTCCTCCGCGTCAATGCGGTGAAGATCATTAGGCCAGGAAGGCGTGCGGCCATGCGACCAGGGGCGTTCCACCCCCGCCGCGACAGCGTCAATGATGGCCGCCACATGCGCATCCGCCTGCCGCTTCGTGTGGAGAACCTCCGCCTGCTGTTGGCGGCGGTGTTCCCTGGTGTCAGCCCGGGAGATGGCACGAGAAGATGGTGTGCTGCCACCAACCCCATCAGGGCGAGGGCCCGCAAAGTATTGGCGCCGAACCATCGCCTTGGCAGCGTCCTTGCTGTACTTGCTGTTGCGGCGGTCGGCAGCACCTTGCGAAGAGGGTTCGGCCGAGAGAACGTCAGCCTCCGAGTCCGAGGAGGACGAGATGACGTTGGAGCGGTGCCCGCCCGCTGCGGCCCAGTGCTTACCAGGCATGACAGGCGGCGGCGGCAAGGATGGCGGGGCCGCAAGAGACTGATGGTCCACCACAATGGCGTTCGGAGAGGCAGGAACCACGTCGCTGTCCATTTCCAGTTGGGACCACAAATTTATGGTGCAGAAAATCGGGACCACATAATTGGGACCACAAAAATAATAATTGGGACCACACAATCGAAAGGCGAGTCCAGGCCCAATCGATTAATCGAAAGTATCCAAGATTGTTTACATAATGACAAGTGAACAGAAACACTGATTAAAATTAAACGACGCCGCGCCGACACTCACAAACGTTTGTGCAGGTGCACAAATTAATACAGAACACAAAAAACACCACTTCGATGGCGAACTGAAACCACAAACACCGAAACGAGGCAAGAACACTGGAGCGATCGCAAACACTACTGCCGAGGCGAGTCTTGGATTTCCCCTTAACCTTTCCTCCTTTTCCTCTGCCAGACATGTTGAGTTATAGGCTGTACACTGGTCCGCAACCTACGAGAAAGTGGCGCCCCGGCCGCTGGAAATTACTTTTGTTACACGTCCCTCCGCGGAGCGCGAGCAATCACGAGCCGCGGAGCGCTCCGATTGGTCGCGCAACAAGAAGCCAAGAAAACTTTTCACGAAAAAAATTCAGTTCCCTTCTCACTCACTCTCACTCCTCACTCGAGTTCCGATCGTGCTCTTGGATAGTTAGGATGTAGGCAACTGCTCCCTGCCAAGAAGCTACATTTTATCAATTCATTTAGAGTTTCCACCCCCAGTTTTGTACTACCGCGTCGTGCTACGGTTAGGTGTAAAAAGAGTGTGTGACACCCAGAGACGCAGCGTCTCGCTGCCTAGCCGAGGCCCTGGCTAACTTAGTCCCAGGGCTTAGGTCAGTGGGTGCTCCACTCCCTTCCTTTTGGTAGGCGCTCGTAATAAATCCCGTAGGACAATATATTGTCAATTCTCTTTTTTTTTCAAATGGCGAATAACACAGATGTTCAGTTTCGCGAAACCTCCTCGCTCGACCAGGGGGTTTTAAAACGAAAAAGTAGCGAAGATCACATCCGCATTACGAAGGTGCAGTCATTGAACCACCACGTCACTGCCACGACAAGCGACATGCCTGCCCCTCAGGCTGTCACTGCCCCGATCAGCCAGGCCGCATCTGCGGACCAGCGCAGCCAGCCCCCGGCTCACGAGACTCCATCACAGCTGACGCAGCCTGACGCTGACGTCACGCCACAGGGCGTGCGCGAATTCCGCACTGCTCCCATCACGGTTAAACATACGCAGAACATTCCGTACGAGAGGGTCTATGACCTATTTACGAGACTGGGTCTGAGCTTCACAGCAAAGAACACCAACAGGGGCACCCTATATTACTTCACTTCTGTACCGCACTACCGCGAAGCCCTTAAGGCATTCGACGGGTTAGAAATAGAATACTTTGTCACTCGAGCCCCGGAGGACAAACCACTGAAGTATGTCATCAAAGACATACCAGGGGGAACCAGCACAGACAGGATCACTCAAGACTTGTTGGCACAGGGTGTACCAGTCTTGGTGGTCCACCAGATGTACGACTACTCTAAGAGAGCTTCAAACATGTTCCAGCTTGATGTGCCACAGGGGAGTGAGGCCATTGTCAACTCACTTCGACAAGTCTTTGGCCTCAGAATACGAATCACAGATTTTCGCCACCCCAAGGGGCCCCTCCAGTGCAGCATATGCTGCCAAATGGGGCACATTGCCAAACAGTGTCACTCCAGGCCTGTCTGTCCCCAATGTGCCGGGCCCCACAAACTGCAGGAGGACTGCCCACGCCCGCCACGCTGTGCCCTCTGTAAACAGGAGCATAATGCCAGATATCGAGGCTGCCCTGTTTATCAGAGGGAGTGGCTGCAGAGACGCCCTCGTGGCCAGCCACAGCGCAAACAGCAAGCATACGGGCGTCAGCACCATGACTCACGACTGGCGCGTACCTGGACCGCAGCTCCCCCGCCCCCCCCTCAGCACAGGCAGTACAGCCATGCTGCAGCAGAGGGAGGCTGGCAAACTGTGCAACGCCGTCACAGACCAGCACAAGATGGCTACCATGGCCCACAGGGACCACAGGCAGGCCCTGTACCAGATGAACAACAATACTGGGCGCCACCAACCAGCAATCGGTACTCGACACTGGGGGAAGAGTACCCGACACTTGGCACATTAAATGACAGAGAGGCAAGACAATTCGCAAAACAGCAGACCGCCTATGCATACAACCAGCCTCGTCCGCAGCGTAGGCGACAACAGCGGCAACCGCGTCAGCCTAACCTCAACAGGGAATACGACCAGATGACCTCACAGGCAGGACGACTCCGCCAATACTCGGAGCACCCTGTGAGTGCCCCGACCGCACCAGAGCAACCCATGCTAATGCAGCAAGCCCCTGCTATGCCTGTGCAGGTGGCACCACAGATGGACACCACACCAAGCACAAGCAGTGCTCCGGCAGTTCCTGCACTGCAACCACAACCACATGGGACCACCACCATGCCGGCCACGATCGTGACGCGGAGTATGCCTCTGCCTACACCCCCAGCGGTCATAACACCTGACCGAGTGGCGGCCAACAACAGAGATTGCCAGGTGCTGCGTGGCACTCTCACCAAAGTGGCAGAAGCGCAGCCAATACTAATGGATGTGGCGCAAAAACTGTGCAACTTACTGGCAGCTTGGCTGGACACCACCATTCCACCAGAGAGCAGAATTCACCTCGCCGTCGACCTCATCACGGCCATAACCACAGCTTCCTCCCCCAAACATGACAGCACACCACACTAATGTCCCCCTTACAAAAATAGCCACCTGGAATGCACGAAGCATACGACATAAACTTCCAGAACTACAAGAATTTCTTCGCGAACACGACATACAAATTATTGCCATCACTGAAACTCACCTCTCCCCCACAGACAATCTGTGCATTCCAGGTTACATCATACACCGAACAGACAAGGACAACCATGGGGGGGGAGTGGCGCTGGCAGTGCGCACTAATCTACTCCACCATGAAGTTCACCTACCGGACCTAGGGCTCATAGAAGCAGTTGCAGTAGTCCTTACAATTAAAGGCAAGAAATGCACCATCATATCCGCATATGCGCCGCCTGGCCGCTCTATTAAACCTGAAAACCTACAAGTCCTAGCCACATTCACCTCCTCCTTCCTTCTCCTAGGCGACCTCAATGCCAAGCATCCTGCATGGAACTGCCTACAAACAACCACAAATGGCAGGGTGCTGTTTGCACATCAGCAGCAACACCGTTATATGGTCTGCGCTCCCTACCATCCTACCAGATACCCTGAAAATCCCCAACATAATCCTGACATCCTAGACTTCACTATTTATTTTAATACCAACTTTGTTTACGAACTAGAAGTCCTCCATGAGCTCCACTCTGATCACCTGCCAGTCGTAGCAACATTAGAAGACGTCCACACACCTACAACCAAACCTAAGAAAATCCTTAACTTCAGAAAAGCCAACTGGCCAAAATTAAATTCCTACGTAGAACACCACCTCACTCCTGTCCCTACCATTACAACAGCTGCCGACCTGCAGGCGTACTCGGCAGAACTAACCAGAACACTCACCAAAGCCATCCAAAACTATGTCCCAACAACAAAGCCGAAACCTGATACAGTCGCCCTTCCCTTTCCCCTGCAACTGCTTCTCACTGCCAAAAATCAAGCTCGTCGTAGATGGCAACGCAACAGAACACCAGCACTCAAGAAGGACTACAACGATCTTCACTCCGAATTCCTCAGTCACCTAGCACTACACCGAGCCACACTGTGGGACCACAAAATCTCACACTTAACCACAGCCGACAACACTCTATGGAAAGCCACCAAATCATTAACTGCCAAACCCGTCATCATTCCCCCCATTCAACAGCCAACTGGAACATTCGCCTACACACCACAGGAGAAAGTGAAGGCGCTAGCTGACAGCCAGGAACTTGCCTTCCAGCCCAACATCCTCCCCAACAATCCGCCTCACACACTCCTAGTGTCAGAGCAAATAGCCAACATGCGACTAGCCACAACCACCACGGAACCTCTCCTTACCACAGAAATGGAAGTGAAAAGAATAATTAAATCTCTGAAGAACAACAAAGCGCCAGGAGCAGACAAAATCCCTTCCCTCGTCCTCAAACAACTCCAACTCCCTGCCCTTCAGGCAATCACATCCTGCATCAATGGCATCCTACAAACAAACTCCTGGCCACACACCTGGAAAGAAGCCAAACTAATCCTACTCCCAAAACCAGGCAAAAATCCCAAACTACCAACCAGCTACAGACCAATTAGTCTCCTCAACACGCTGTCTAAAGTCGCAGAGAAAGTGCTAGCTCGCCGCATCCAACTACATCTGGAAGAACATCGTGTAATCCCGGACTACCAGTTTGGCTTCAGGGCTCGTCACTCCACCACGCAACAATTAGTCCGTATTACAGAACACATTACACACGCATTCAACTGGCGCCAATACACTGCAGCTGTCTTTCTCGACATAGAAAAGGCGTTTGATCGAGTATGGCACGAAGGTCTGCTACACAAACTCCAGGTCATACAACTCCCGGACACATACATCAAAACATTAGACTCATACCTCCATCACCGCTCATTTCGTGCACACATTCCAGGCGCCATATCCACACCTAGACCAATACTAGCAGGGGTACCGCAAGGCAGTATACTAGGGCCCCTGCTATTTAACATATATGTAGCAGATCTCCCACAACTACCTGGAGCCAACATTGCGTGTTATGCAGACGACACCATGCTCTATACAAGCTCCCTCAGCCCCCACCTGGCTGTACGAAGACTGCAAGATTCGCTACACACCATAGAAGCATGGTTCACCGACTGGAGGACATCAATTAACGTAGGCAAATGCGAAGCCATCATATTCACGCGCCGACGAGTCCCAGAAAACCTGCCGCAGCTCAACCTATTCAATAACGACATCGAATACAAACCAAATGTAAAATACTTAGGAGTACACATGGACCGCGGACTCACATGGAAGAACCACATCGCCAGTAAACAAGCTCAAGCCAACGCAAGACTAGCAACGCTGTACCCCCTCTTAAACCACAAGAGCAGCTTAAGTACACATAATGGCAAGATCCTCTACACAGCCTGCGTCCAACCTATAGTAACCTACGCATCCCCAGCATGGAGCTACGCAGCACCAACACACTTGAAGAAACTACAAATCGTACAGAACAAATCCCTAAGAAGAATAGCGCAAGTTCCCATTTATGTCCCGATGCGCCTAATACACAAGGAACTTCGCATAGAAACACTGCACGCGCAACTCGTCAAGCAAGCCACTTCCTTTTACAAATCAGTCGAAACACACACCAATCCGCTCGTACACAACTTGGGACGATATAATCCTGAAGATGCCAGAAAATTCAAAAGACCGAAACACATTTTATGCGAAAAACCCCCGTAAACACTTAAAAAATACTCCGTCAAAATCAGTCGTGTTTTTCGCTCTCTCGCCAAGCCCGGGTCGGCGCTGATTGGCTGGTCCGCGCCGGTGGGCGGAGCCTAGGTGGGGGTAACCGCAGTTGGTTGCGGACTGGCGAGAGAACTTTCAGCCGAAAAACTCGTCTACACATTGTCACACTAAATTCCACATAACGTTTTAACTATAAACTCCACCGTCATATTTGAACTGGCAAATTGTTCCTAAAACACTCACCATTAAGAAACCGTATCCTGATTCAACAAATTTCACCACCCTGATTTAAGAAAACAACGAGAATCGCCGTTTCCCCCTTTTCAGTGCAATTATCCCACATTCATTTTTAGTTTTCTTCCTAAATTATTGAAGTTTTGCAACATAATTTTCCCCCCACTCACCCTGTCATCTACTCTCCAGCAGCTGTGCTCCATGTTCCCCGCCCTCCCTGGGGGCCGCCACAGAGACGCCGCCCACAGTGCCTGTCGGCGAGGGAGAGGGCGCCATGTTCCAGAGAGCTGCTGCCATGCCCACCCGAATTTTTAGTGTTTAAAAATTATTTTAACGTCATAATTTTTCTCCCCCCCCCCCCCCCCCAGTGCTTCTAAACCACCCCAGTAGTGAAAAATATATGCATATATAATTGTAATTATTAATTATATATGCATATATATTAAATATTAAAAATTTTTCGCAACATAAATCTAAACCCACGACTTCACCCATCATCTTGTGGCTCAGAGACGCCGGCCATAGTGCCTGAGCGCACGAGCCCCATTATTAGCCTAACCGGGCTAATAGCCATTAAACATAGTTATAGAACAATGTAAATATGTGTTTTTATTTTTAGTTGCAGGTCGCGCCAGCAGTTCCTGCCGCCCTCGAGATGCCGAGGCCTAAATAGCCACATTCGCTCGTGCCTGCCGAGCACATACGCCGCATGGCGTGCTCAAAATGGCTCTTCCAGAAATCCCATCTGGGAGAACCACAGATCCCATTCGCCCTCATCCGCTTCCTATCCCTTCGGGCCCTCGGTTGCGTTAACTTTTCACTCACAGGCAACAGGTTTCCTCCAGTGCGCTCGCTGGTTTACTGTTGTCTACCCTTTGCTACTCCCCATAGGCTGTCGGGGTGCAAATTCCGCACCCCTGCAGGCTTGACCGCGCCAGACGCACGTCGCCAGCTGCTTCCCCCTCCCTCACAGGAGAGTGAAGACAGCATAGGCAGTTACTCAGTTTATCAAATTAAGCGTATAGGTCCCACCTGGCACGCATCAATTCCCTCAGTCAAATCATTCCCATTTGGTTAGCAGGGCTCACAAACACTTCGGCTGTGTGAGACTGACTTCAGCGTGGAGGGGCTGTAGTCTAAAAAAAAAAAAAAAAAATTCCCGTCTCACTCATCTAGCGACAGCGGCACAGCTCAGACCTACGATGCCCCCCAAGACGAGCGGTAAGGCAGCCAAAAAGGCGGGCAAGGCCCAGAAAAACATCTCGAAGGGCGACAAGAAAAAGAAGCGCAAGAGGAAGGAAAGCTACGCAATCTACATCTACAAAGTGTTGAAGCAAGTTCATCCGGACACTGGCATATCATCTAAGGCCATGAGCATCATGAACAGTTTCGTGAACGACATTTTCGAGCGCATCGCGGCAGAGGCCAGCCGCCTCGCCCACTACAACAAGCGCTCCACCATCACCAGCCGCGAGATACAGACGGCCGTGAGACTGCTGCTGCCCGGGGAGCTGGCCAAGCACGCTGTCAGCGAGGGCACCAAGGCTGTCACCAAATACACCAGCTCCAAGTGAGCAGGTCTGGTGTGCACATGCTTACATAAACGGTCCTTTTCAGGACCAAGAACATGATCATGAAAGGAAATGCTTCTGCTGCTGTTCTACAATTCCCTCAATCCCTATGATAGTAAATGTAAGCTTAACCAAGGCAGAAATATTTTCATTAAAAAAAGTCTTTAAGACGCATGGTTTACTGGCTGAGATATGTATATATTTTTTTTTTGCTTACTTCTGTGGTCATTAGTACATTGCTACAAATATATTTATATTTATATATATAAAAAAATAAATAAAAAAATCCTTTCTATTTAATTTAGTTAGATCATATATCAATATTAATGGCAAAGACCAGTTGCATCGATTCACTTTGAAAATAATTCCATTTGTGCTAAAACTGGACACAGTAAAAAAAAAAAAAAAAAAAAAATATATATATATATATATATATATATATATATATACACACACACATAATTCGAATTCATATTATGCTTAACTGCGTTTCAATTTGCAATCATGCACAAGATGTTTTGTACTTCGAAGTAAAAACAACATAATGTACTATTTAACTACCCACAGTACAAATGGATACAAAAAAAAAAAGTGAATTTTCATGCAGACGAAAATGCTTACATTTATTCTATTTATATTAAGTACCCATTACTAACAGCTTATACTGGGTGGAATACAACAGTTGACATGATTTTACTTATATGGCAATTTAATATTTAACCAAAATTAATGGTAAACTAATATTTTAAAGTGTCATTTATGGCCCCTTACCTTCAGCATGTTTGCTTCCTTGCACACAAACGAGGACAAACACATCACCCAACTGAAAAAAAAAAAATTTCACTTGCATCACAAATAATTTAAAATTTTTCACCACATGAAGTAAATATTTCGCAATAAAAAAAAATATAGCCCTAGGACTCGTGTGCACACCTTTTCTTCCCCACATCGCACACGCAAACAAAACTTCCAAATTATTACAAAATCACTCGATTATTATACATACATAAACACACATGTATTTTCCGAATAAGTGAGAAATGCAGGCCGATGAAAGTCAAATTTCGTTTCGGAAATTAAATCTCGCACAACTACCGACACATAACCAAACTTGCGTACATTTACATAGCATTAACCCTCTAAATAATAAACAAATGAAAGAAGAAAAAACAACATCGCTACCCACCGCGCGCGCTCCTGGCGGCGGGAGTAGGAACTACTTTGCACACAGACCGACATAGCCCCCTGCCAAAAACAGTAAAATAAATAATATATATAAGTCTTTTGGCGGGAAAAAATTTCTCAACCGCCTGGGAGCACCCTAGTGTGTGCCTGTCTTTAGGTTATGTTACTTTTAACTTCATTTTCTACAGGCAGACGCGAGGGTGCTCGCCCATTATTTTTATTTTTTTAAATTCTTTCCTACCTTTGGTGTGCCATGCAAGAATTTATCGTCAAAATGGCGGCCCCGAGTGCAAATTTCTCGTCTGCACTGCTGGCTGGATGATTATGTGATGTTTTGAAGGAGGGTGTTTTTTTTTTTTTTGTTTGGGGGGGGGGGGGGGGGAGGGGGCCGCTAGCTTTTTTTTTTTTTTTTTTTTTTTAAATTTTCTAAACATTCATCTTTTATGTAACAGTGTTCAGCATTAAAAAAATTTAAAAGAAGAGGCACTTACTCATCAATTTCAAAACAGCCTATGAAGAAAAATAAAATAATTTAAATTCATTCCAGTTTTATACATTCATGATTTGATCACATGTATAACTTTTCTTTTTTATTACCTTATTTAATTTTATTATTATTACTACTACTGCTGCTACAACCTAGAAGATACCTCAGTGATACTAATACCTGCTGGTAAAGTTAAAGGTTTCACCTTTCTTTCTTTAAACATATCACAATACCTTTCTTGAGTTAAATATTATCTAATGGCTTTAAGAAGTTATGGTAATGTTCATCAGTTATAGAGTGTGGGTTTGTGTGTGTGTGTGTGTGTGTGTGTGAGAGTGTATTTTGAAGAGGGCTTTGGTGGTTGGGATGGTGAGGGTGGTGGGTGTTGTGTGAGGGAAGGGGGGGGGGGGGGAAGTAAAAAAGTGTTCATTACACGATTTCTCCTGTTGTTTGTAACAATCACACCTGGTACAGCTATTTCGAGTGGCAAATACAAACTGCAAAAAAAAACATCTATATCATTGCCAACGGCCATATCACGATGAACACACCGGTTCTCATCCGATCACCGAAGTAAGCATCGTCGAGCGTGGTTAGTACTTAGATGGGTGACCGCTTGGGAACACAACGTGCCGTTGGCACTACTATTTTGCACCCTACAGAAAAAAAATTTTTTTTAAAAATTTCAATTTTCAATTTTTTTTCCCCCACAATCACCACATTTCCCCCCCCCTAACACACACACACACACACACACACACACTCTCTCTCAATCAATCAATCAATCAATCAATCAATCAATCAATCACTCACTCACTCACTCACTCACTCACCCACCCAGCAGCTGTGAATCTTTGCATGTGTATACCTCATACAAAATTCAAAGTGAAAAAATAAATATATAAGTGTATATGTATGTATGTATGTATGTATGTATGTATGTATGTATGTATGTATGTATGTATATATATATATATATATATATATATATATATATAAACACACACACACACACCTATTTTGAAGTTTCTCTGTTTCAGTGGGCAGTTATGTATAATAATGAGAGATTCAAAAAGACGTTGATAACAATGTCATCAATGCCTGTTTAGTGTGCTCATTTGTTGGATGGTCGGCAGCAATACTAGAGGTGGTACAGCTGTAACCTGTAAAATTGTACCTGCAATGTGTTGTGTATGGAAAAAAATAAAAATTATATCATCTAAATTTTTGTTATCCAACAATAACCTTCCCATCAATGCATGATGTCACAGTAGCCATAGCTCTACTCTTTCTGCCATATAACATTGGGAAAAAAAAAAAAAAGGAGCTATTAGAATAATAACAAAAGATAAAAAATCATCTAACTGCAGACCAAAATTCAAAAAACTTAAAGTCCTGACTGCCATAAATGAATACGTTCTAGAAACTTTTTATTCATTCTTAAGAAAAAGAAGAAAAAAAAATTAATTTTTTTTTTATTTTTTTTTTTTTTTTAGATATTCGCACATAGGTATAACACCAGAAATGCTAGTAAATTGAGGATAGTTGAACATAACACTAGGCGATTTGAAAATGGACTAAATTACTTGGGAGTAAAACTTTACAACTTAATATCACAGAAAATAACTAAAACAATTTACCAGTATTAAAAAAAAAAACAGTAAAAAAAATTCTTCTAGAATATCCTACCTACCCTCTGAAGCTATTCTTTAATTTGATTGATAATAGAGAAATTGAACTGTTAATTTGTTGAATGGACTT
>NC_086337.1:224568-237071 GCF_032445375.1 Bacillus rossius redtenbacheri | reverse complement strand
TTTAGTTTGGTAGGACTGGTTTTTAGGGGGCGACTTTAGTCGTTTCCCGCCAGGCTGCCAGCCAGCCAGGTTAGCTGAAAAAGAAGTACATATTGCAGCTGTATATATATGACCGCAGCTCCCAGGTTGCCCCAGCTGCCACGGTCATGCATGCCCGACACATTGTGCTGCCAGCCTGGGCATGTCAATCATCGGCTAGGCCAATGTTGCATATTTGCACCGCAGGACGTGGTCAGGCACATGGTCAGACACCTATTATGTTCACTTAATATATTTTAATCTAAGGGACAGTCAGGACATATGTGTGTAGTTCATTAGGGCCCCGATGGGCCAAAAACGCGACTGGTTTCATTAGAACCCCGCTGGGTCAAAAACGCGACTGGTTCAGCGATCGGCGCAACGAGTGTAGTGGGGGTGTGGGGGCCTTAATTCCGACACATGTTGCTGCCAGCCTGGGCATGTCAATCATTGGCTAGTCCAATGTTGCATATTTGCACCGCAGGACGTGGTCAGGCACACGGTCGGAATCCTATTAATTAATACTTAATATTATACTTAAAATAGAATGTAATATAATATAATATAATATACCACCCTACTGCACCCACCATTGCTGCAGCATTCCACTCGTTGGCAAGGTCAGCTTCAACGGTGTTTATTTGCACTGACAGCTGGCGGCACAGCAGAGTAGCATCTAATTTACTATTATTTAAATTACTCAGCCCTCCGAGTATTTAAATAAATTTAATCTAAGTTTCGAGCTGCCTTGTGTGGGTTTACATAATTAAATTATTTAAATAAGCTATGAGTTAACTAGTTTTGTTTGGAGGGGGTCGTGCGCTGGTTGGCTGTCAGGCTCGGCCAATCAGGGGGCGCCTCGCCCGCAGCTACGGCGGGCGGTGCGCCAGGATTGATTTCGGAAGCTTATACTTCTGTGTATTATTTGGATCATAGTTTCCAAGGGAGGAAATATGTGGATTTAAATTATTTACGCATTTATCGTAAAAATTTTGGGTTGTGCGGATATAAAAATCTTGCAAAGTTTCAGTGTTAGTTTCACTGTGCAAGTTCTCTACTGGACAGTATATCGGGGCGTCTGCAGCGATTCGAATGCATCTATTCTGAACTCGCTGCAGTTTTATTAGATGGCAGTATGCTGCAGTAGCCCAGACTGGGGCTGCATACGTGATTATCGGGCGTATGAGAGCTTTGTAGAGCAGTAATCCATTTTTGACTGTGCTGCCACATCGCCTGCTCATTACAGGATATAATGCGCGCATTCTAACCTGAGCTTGGGTTTTTTTAATGTCAATGTGCTGTCTCCACAGGAGTTTCCTATCCATGTGGACTCGTAGGTATTTAACTACGTCCTTGTGAGGGATTGGCTCATCAAATAGGCGTAGTTTGGGCCTGTTGTCGGCTGGCGGGAGGTTTTTGCGTGTAAACACAATCGCCTCAGACTTGGTCGTGTTTACTTTTATGCGCCAGGCTGTACACCACTGTTCAATTTCAGTGAGCGCAGTCTGGAGCCTGGTAGTGGCTAGCTGTAGGTTATGAGATCTGCTATACAGTACAGTGTCGTCTGCATAGCAGCCTAGCTTGACTAGTCTGTGTGCGGGGCGAGGCATGTCGCGTACATATATATTAAATAGTACAGGGCCTAGAATGCTGCCCTGCGGCACTCCGGCTTTAATTAATTTTAGGTCAGACGTTGCCCCTTCAGATGACACTCTAAAGGTTCTGCCTGCTAGATAGGATGCTATGAGTTTAGTGTAGCAATCCGGGAAGTTTGCTGCATACATTTTATGTATGAGCCCTGCATGAAAAACTCTGTCAAAGGCCTTTTCTACATCGAGAAACGTAGCAACTACGTAGTCTTGGACGTTGAATGCGCTGGTTATCTCTTCAGTAAGACGGACCAGTTGGTGGGTAGTCGAATGAGCACTGCGAAAGCCAAATTGCTCATTTGGCAGCAAGTTTTGTTCGTGTATGTGTACTTGGAGTCTGTGTATAATTATGCGCTCCGCAACTTTAGACACAGTACTTAAGAGGCTTATTGGCCTGTAATTTTGGGGCAGTGTTTTGTCCTTGCCTGGCTTGTGGAAGACTATTACTTTAGCTTCCTTCCACTGGGAGGGAAAAATATTCAGTCTGAGCATTGCATTAATGCATTCAGCCAGATATTCTAAGGCTTCATCTGGAAGCTGTTTGAGAACGACTGCTTGTATGCCGTCGTTCCCAGGGGCTTTTCGCGGCTTCATATTCTTGATAGCACCCTTAATTTCTTGGGCCTGGGTGGGGAGAGGCTCAGAGATAGTGGGCTGGTGCAGTTTAGCGCGGAGTTCGCGGTAAATTTGTGCAGTGAATGGCCTGTCGCAAGGCTGCAAATTGGGCTGGAATGCTGTTTCTAAGGTGCTTGCGAAAGCTTGCGCCTTGTCCTGGGGAAGAAAAGCGAGTCCATTATTTGTTTGGAGGGGTGGAATTTTATCAAATTTATTCAAAATTCGCTTAGTCATTGCCCAGGTACTCCCGTCCTGTACATTGAGCTTCGCGATTTTGGCTTCCCACTGGCTGCTACGCCACAACGAGAGTTCATCTGATATAGCAGTTTGAAGCTCGTTGATTCTGCGTTTGATAATGTGCGTGCGTCGCCGTGTGTATTCGCGGCGCAGTCTGTTCTTGTGCGATATCATATCGCAAATGTATGCTGGCAGCTCGTCATGCACTAACTTAACCTCCTTTTCTGGGATGCACTGGCTAATTCCGTCTTGAATTTGCGCGGTAAAATTGGTTATAGCGTTTTCTAGATTATCACTATTATTTATTTCGTCAAGTTCTGAAAGATTTAATGACAAAAAATTTTTAAAACTAACCCAATCTGCATTTTTGTAGTCCCTGACTTTACGAGGTGGGTTCGATTCGACATTTGCGTTGTCAAAAATTAAATGAACAGGGAAGTGGTCAGACGTTAAATCGTGTACAACTTCGAGTTCGAATCCCGAGTTCACACGTTTATTAATAACGATGTCTAGAACATCTGGGAGAACCCCCACACGCCCAGTGTCGTGTGTGGGCTCCATGGGAGCATGAATTTGGTAGTTGTGATTTAGTTGGTGGTTATAAAGATTTGTACCATTCTGTGTGGCTCGCCTGCTGTTCCACTCTCTGTGTTTAGCATTTATGTCTCCTAAAGCGAGGAAGGTCGGGGCCGCCCCATACAGGGCGTCCAGATCAGCCTCGCCCAGGGACCTACCTGGTCGCGCATACATAGAAATAATTTTTATGTTTTGCCTGTTAATAGTTAAGTTAATTGCTACTGCTTCGAGATTCTGAAAATCGGGGAGCTGCCATTCAGTGTGTTTTATGCTTTTATGGACAATAAGGGCTACTCCCCCTCCTCTTTGATTAACTCTGTCGCGCCTATAGATTACATAATTTAGTATAGTAATTCTATCAGTCGGAATTAAGTGGGTTTCATTGATCGCAGCTATTTTTATTTTGTATTTTTCTAAATGGTGAATTAATTCCGGCAGTTTATTTTTAATGCCGTGTGCATTCCAGAATAGGAGGGACTTAAGACTATGGGCCGCGGTTGGTATACAACACTGGGCCTGATTATGAGCTGCCATTAAGCTTGGCAGCCAGTGTCTGGACGAAGCCCATCATGGCGTGGACTTTTTCTGTAAGGGCAACAGATGGGTCGCACCATATGACCATAAGCTGGCACATGGGGACAATTGTGGCCGCCAGATTTGCATCCGTGTTGAAAGTGCGCGACTGCTCGAGCACTTTCTGGAAGTCAGCCAGGCCCGGTTTCGAGGCTGGCTGCTGTTGGGGCGCGGGCGGTGCAGTTGGCAGCACTGGAGCTGCGTCTACCGCCATGCTCATCTCAGGTGCCGGGGCTACCTGCGGCCGGGAGAGCACAGACGTGCGCCTCGCCGGGGCTGGCGCAGCCTTGGCTGCCACGAGCTTGTCCTGGGCGGGCTGTCGCGGCCTGTCCGGTCCAGGCTGCTGGGGTCTGTCCTGAGTGGGTCGCTGGGGCTTGCCTTGGCCGTTTTTGTGGCCCGTCGGATGTTTTTTGAACCCCTGCTTTCGCTGCCAGGGATTGTTAGCAAGCACTGGGTAGTCCAGCTCATTGTAGCTGGGCTCGCAGTGTTGCTCCAGGGGCGCAAACCTGTTGCCACCTGCCTGTTGCAGGTAGTCTCCGAAGCTCTGGGGAGGAGGGTACCTCGGTGGGCCCCAGGGATTTTGCCTCGGGGGGCCGAAGTAGCCCGGAGGGGGCCGTGGCATCGGTTGCGGCTGGGGCTGCGATGCAGCTTGCTTATTTGCGCGCAAGTCGCGGCGAGACTGCTGCTCGCGCTGCTTGCGCACCTGGGGCGGGAGGTGCCTGCGTGTCTCTTTCTTGTACACCTGGCAGCCCTTGTAATTCGCGCAGTGCGCCTCTTTGCAGTGAGCGCACTTCTTAAACTCCTGGTTGCCCCCATTGGGGCAGTCGGGAGCGCGGTGTGGCCCGCTGCACCACCGGCACACAGGGGCCGCGTGGCAGGCCTTGCCAACGTGATTGTAACGCTGGCAGACGCTACATTGAGAGGGGCCTGAGGGGCGACGGTAGTCGTCAACACGCACAAGCATGCCGGCGAACTCTTTCAAGGCGTAGATGCGCTCAGAGTCGCAGCTCTGAGGCACCTCGATGACAAGTGCATCGCACTTCTCTCTGCGCTGCCGGTTCTCCAGGAACCAGTGGTTCTGAACCGGCAGGTTTTGGACACGGAATTCCTCCTGGAGAAATTCGGAAGGCGTGTGGCGGTGCACCCCGCGCAGCACGAACTTCTTGGGAACCTCGTCCCTCTGAAGGAGGACCGAGTGTTGGGCACCGATGGCCTGCAGTGCTTTAACTGCTCGTTGGTAGTCGGGGACTGAGGCCACGTTGACCTGTATTTCATCACGCCCGCGGTTCTGGCACGTGAATTTTTCGGCAACTGCCTGTTTTAGGGCAGTGTACACACGCGGGTACTGGTGTCCCTGATCTAGGAACACGAACAGGGGCTTAATTTTGGGCACTCGCTTGGCGGCCTCGGTTGGTGTTGGTTGCTGGGGGCGGGGGGCGGGGCCCGCCTCGTCATCACTGCCTGCACCGGACACCTCCGCGTGCAGGCGTTTCGCTCGCTTTCCAGCGGCGACTGTCCAGCCACTGGATTGATCGTTGCTAGGCCCTGAGGGGGCCTCGCTTTCTGCCATCTCGACAGCGTCGCTCATGTCGTCGTGGTAGCCTACGCTCGGGTCCACCCACTGACCGTCCCCCGGGGCTAAGTTAGCCGGGTTCTGGCTAGGCTATAGGGGAGCTAGCTCCCCGGGTGTTGCCGAGTTGTTGGTTGCCAATAACTTACTTCACCGCAGCTCACTCTTACCGCCTGTGCGCATGTAGCACACAGGCACCTTTCAGTACACCGCTGGGTAGCACTAAGAAGTGCTAACCACAGCTTGGGCGTCGTTGATCTGGAAGGTCACGTCGAGCAGCTCCGGGACACGTCCGTCCTCCACGAAGGCGCAGCTGGAACTCCTCTCTCTCGTCCTCGCCCCGAGAGAATTTTTTTTTTATTTTTCCTAACCTAAGTTTAAAACTAAGTGTATTGGAAGGGGTCCGGGTTAGGGAGAGACTCTAAGTGCGTCTCAGGCCGAAGCCTATACGCTCTAATCATGCAGGGGGTACCATGCAGAAAGGGAACATGCATATGTGCTAAGGAGGGGGATTGGCCAGCCATGGCAGCAATTGGCGCCATGACTAACTCCCCTCACTTGACTATTCTAGACTATACTAGATAAGTTGGGCCCAGGTAAAACCTGCATAGACACAGGGAAAACCCTGGGCACTGACATGCGGGATGCAAAAGTTCATGCATTAATTTCATGCTGGTTGGTTACGGGAGTAGAAGGATGGCTCAGGAAGAAGAGTTGGAAGAGTAGAAAATGTCTACTAAGCAAGGGCGGGCACTTGGACATTTCTGTCCGCATTTTAGTTTGGTAGGACTGGTTTTTAGGGGGCGACTTTAGTCGTTTCCCGCCAGGCTGCCAGCCAGCCAGGTTTTGAGAAGGGAAAAAAAAAAATTTGTGTTATGTATATATATATATATATATACACGCTCAGGCTTATATACATATATATACACACGCATACATATGGTTGGGATGCATGTTGTGTGTGTGCGATGTCACACTAGTTGCAATGGTAGCTGGTATTCAAAATCTCATGCCATCAGAAACACGACCGTCACTGCAGGTGAGGCCTGCAGGCGAGCCATGCCCATCAGGCATAAAGAGTCAGCCCTAAACACACAGGCAGTGGACCTCTGCATAAGTCAAAACCTACACCTGCGTGCCTCGGACCATTTTGAATAAGCATCATGTTTGGTTATCACATGTATTACAGCCATCTGTGTGTTTATTTAGGTGTAATTCAAAATCTCATGCCATCAGATTTTTTTTTTTTTTTTTTTCCTAGCCTAAGTTAATTCTAAGTGTGTAGGGGAGGGTCCAGGTTAGGGGAGGACCTAAGTGTGTCTCAGGCCGAAGCCTATACACTCTACCATGCGGGTTTTTAACCATGCAGGACAAGGGCGCGTGCATCGTGTGCTATTGGGGTTTACTGGCCAGCCATGGCTGCAATTGGCGCCATGACTGACGCCCCATTGGTCGCCTAGCTTAAAAGCTAGCTAATGTGACCCAGGTAAAACCTGCATAGACACAGGGAAAACCCTGGGCCGGTTCATGCGGGGATCAATTAACATGCATTAAGCAAGCAGGTAACTACTGGACAAGAGGAAGAAGGGTCCAGGTAAGAAGAGTTGGAGGGGCTGAAAAATCAACCATGCTGGAGTTGGGTGCTTGGGCCTTGCGGCCCGCATTTAAAGGTTGGGAACTCCTGGGTTATTATTAACCAGGGGCGCAAGCACCCCCAGGGGCGGGCGACTTCACTCGTCAGCCCAGCCACAGCTGCCCAGGCAGCCACAGTTAAAACAGAAGTGGGCAGACGAGCCAGTAAACCGGCTCGAACTGCTGGCTCTCGGAGCGAAAGGCAGCCTGACATTGCGCCATCTTCATCTTCCTTCTTCCAGTCAACAGCCAACGACCTTTCAAGCCAGGGTGGGGGTAAGTCGTTCAGGCGAATGAAGTATCTTGCGAGTCGGACCCTCTTGCCCCCCAAATTCCCGGGTCGGTTGAAGGTCGCGCCGCCCAGGCTACCACTGGCTCCAACAGGGCCCCAACTTGAAGGCGCCGCCATCTCTTCCTTCAGAATTCCGACGCTGTTCAGTTCCGTTGCGCGCGCGGCAGTCCACAGTTCCGCAAGTTCCAGTCCGCAGTTCGTCTACACTTCGCTACTAAGGCACATCGAGCTCCCCTGCGGTGCCTTCGCCGACGAAGCTGCTTTCTGCCGCGCGCCGAGCTACATTCAGGCTACCTTTCTCCCCGACAGCCGTGATAACGACTCCACAGGCCGGCCATTGGTCCGCGGACTGCTATTGGTTATTCACAGCCACCCCAGCGAGATTGCAACTCTCGGGCTGGGCTCCCGTATCCGCCACCCGCGGGACGCGGTCGGTAGCAGATGGCGCTGCTAGGCCGCCCCCAGCACGCACACAAAACCAACACGCACTGCCAGCCTTCGGTTACCCAATAGGTCGCAGGGAACTCCCAGCCAACAGCCCGCGAGAGAGATGCGCACGCCCCGAGAGAATTTTTTTTTTTTTTATTTTTTTTTTTTCCTAACCTAAGTTTAAAACTAAGTGTATTGGGAGGGGTCCGGGTTAGGGAGAGACTCTAAGTGCGTCTCAGGCCGAAGCCTATACGCTATAATCATGCAGGGGGTACCATGCAGAAAAGGGAACATGCATATGTGCTAAGGAGGGGGATTGGCCAGCCATGGCAGCAATTGGCGCCATGACTAACTCCCCTCACTTGACTATTCTAGACTATACTAGATAAGTTGGGCCCAGGTAAAACCTGCATAGACACAGGGAAAACCCTGGGCACTGACATGCGGGATGCAAAAATTCATGCATTAATTTCATGCTGGTTGGTTACGGGAGTAGAAGGATGGCTCAGGAAGAAGAGTTGGAAGAGTAGAAAATGTCTACTAAGCAAGGGCGGCCACTTGGACATTTCTGTCCGCATTTTAGTTTGGTAGGACTGGTTTTTAGGGGGCGACTTTAGTCGTTTCCCGCCAGGCTGCCAGCCAGCCAGGTTTTGAGAAGGGAAAAAAAATTTGTGTTATGTATATATATATATATATATATACGCTCAGGCTTATATACATATATATACACACGCATACATATGGTTGGTATGCATGTTGTGTGTGTGCGATGTCACACTAGTTGCAATGGTAGCTGGTATTCAAAATCTCATGCCATCAGAAACACGACCGTCACTGCAGGTGAGGCCTCCAGGCGAGCCATGCCCATCAGGCATAAAGAGTCAGCCCTAAACACACAGGCAGTGGACCTCTGCATAAGTCAAAACCTACACCTGCGTGCCTCGGACCATTTTGAATAAGCATCATGTTTGGTTATCACATGTATTACAGCCATCTGTGTGTTTATTTAGGTGTAATTCAAAATCTCATGCCATCAGAAACACGACCGTCACTGCAGGTGAGGCCTGCAGGCGAGCATGCCCATCAGGCATAAAGAGTCAGCCCTAACCACACAGGCAGTGGACCTCTGCATAAGTCAAAACCTACACCTGCGTGCTTCGGACCATTTTGAATTATTATAATCATGTTTGGTTATTACATAATCACATATTTAATTGTCATGTATGATAATTAGGGCGCGTATGTTCTTAATTTATTAACTTATACTAAGGGGGTGAAACATTAAATTTATATGAAATAACATTTACCTATTATTTAATTATATAAGAGCTGCCAGCACACATGTGTATTGTGCGCGAGCTTTGTTTCATTTGTCATGCACACACTGCCCTTAATTATGCGGAAGCATAGGCAGATTTGTTTTGCCGGCCTGCCACGAGTCCGCGGAAGGCCGGCGCGGGAGGTACTGAGCTGCTCCAATTTTTTTTTTTTTTTTTTTATGACAACTGCCCCTCCACGCAGAAGTCAGTCCCACACAACCTGTGAAGGAGTGGGTCCTCAAAATGGGGGTGATTTGACTGGAGGAATTTACGCGTGCCAGGAACAAGCCTATACGCTTAGGTTGAAAATCTGTAAAAATGCCATGTCACGTCCCCCCCCTGGGAGGGAGGGGGAAGTGACAGGCGGTGGCTTGCATCTGAGTGCGAGGGAAGGCTGCAGAGGCACTGCCAATTAGTGCCCCTGCAGCCACTAAGGGGTTAGCAAAGTGGGGTGCAACAGTAAACCAGTGACGCACTGGAGGAAACCTGTTGCGCGAGTGTGGACAGTTAACGCGCCCGATATCCCAGTATGGAGGGGACGGGGAAGTGGGAGGGTGTGCCACTTCAAGCTGGGATGGCGAGAAGCGGTATTGTTGGGGTAAACATATTACCTGTGCACTACAGGCAAGTGCGATGTGGAGGCTGATCTCGGAGCACCGAGTGCGCGGCTCCAGCCGGCGCCATCTGTAAACTCAAAAACTAATACATTTTTATACTGCCACTAGGACAGATTGTCAAGATCGTGATAGGTTGGGACAACACTGGTGCTGTGGTTGGCGTCTCTGTGTTGTAAGGCAAGGATTTGAACTTATACGTACGTTGCGAAATATTATTTAGGCGAGGCACTAATAATAATTTACAAGGGAGTTGGGAGCACTGGGGACAAAAATTAATTACGTTGCGAAACAACTTTTATCTCACTAAAAATACAAGCACTAGGCAAGAATGTAGAGAGAGAGAAGAGGGCATTATTGATGTTGAGAAATATTTATTAAACGGTGCACTAAAAATTTAGTTAGGGGGTTGGGAGCACTGGGGACAATTTTATTACGTAGCGAAATTAATTTAAACACTAAAACATAACACTTATCAGGGAATGTGGGGGTACGAGCCTCTTGGGGAATTGCTGGCTTCGTGCTGCAACAGTAGATCTCTCACAGGGCTGCAGGCACTATGGTCGGTGTCTCTGCAACACTGAGTCGGCACTGCTGCAGAAGATCTGTGGCGCTGTCTTCGTGTTGATGCCGTTGCTAGATGATCTATGTTGCCACTTGGAAGCTGTGTGTGGAGTGTTAGCATTGTAGATGTCTTGTTATGTGTGTTATTCTCAGCCGCGCGGTCATTGTAGCGACGAGTCGGGGCGAGAGCTGACTGTGGTTGTGTGAAAGTTTTCTGAACCGTCCGCAACGCCGAGGGGCTACCTAAGCCACGCCCCCTCAGCCAATCACAGTGTCGCGGACGGGGCTGCGAGTTTCTGCATTCGGAGACGTGTTTTTTAGGGTGGTTTTTCGCACAGCACATGTTTCGGGCGCTTGTAAACCCTGATGTCTTCTGGCATGTATTGTCCTAATCGCCGTATGAGTGGATTTGCATGTGTGGTAGATTTTTGGTAGAAAGATTTAGCTTGCTTAACATAAATGTCTTGCAGTGGTACCATACGGAGTTCTTTGTGAATAAGCGCTGTTGGTACATATATTGGTACTTTGGCTATTGTACGGAGTGCTTTATTTTGCACTATTTGTAGTGGCCGGAGGTTGGTTGGCGCTGCGTAGCTCCACGCTGGCGAAGCATACGTCATGATAGGCCGAACACATGCCTGATATAATGTTTTTGCATTTGCTGTGGAGAGTGTGCTCTTGTAATTGAGTAGCGGATATAATTTTGCAAGTCTTGCATACGCTTTAGCTTTCTTGCTGTGTGTGTGAGCCTTCCATGTGAGTTTGTTATCCATGAGAACACCTAGGTATTCAACACAAGGAAAGAAGTTTATTTCCGAAGCAAAGAGCTGTAGTTTGGGTAGATTTGCTGGGATCCTGCGGCGAGCAAATATTATTGCTTTTGATTTTCCTACATTTACAGCTGTTCTCCAGTCTGTGAACCATTGTTGCAGTGAGTCTAATGCATTCTGTACTCTTTGTAGTGCAGTGCGGGGTCGGACGGAGCTGGAGTATAGCATGGTATCGTCGGCGTAGCATGCTATTTCAGCCCCTTGTGGGAGGGTGGGAAAGTCTGCTACATAGATGTTAAATAGCAGCGGGCCCAGTACACTGCCCTGTGGCACGCCGGCTAGAATAGCGCGGGAGGTGGAGGTCGCGCCAGGAATACAGGCATGGAAGGTGCGGTCGTGAAGATAGGAATCAAGAGTGCGGATATAGGTATCTGGGAGTTTGGCTTCATGTAGCTTATAGAGGAGACCGTCGTGCCACACTCTATCAAAGGCCTTCTCTATATCCAGGAAGGTTGCAGCTGTGTACTGGCGCCAATCATAGGACAATGTTATCTGCTCCACTATTCTGACTAGTTGGTGTGTGGTTGAGTGGCCGGCGCGAAATCCAAATTGATAGTGTGGCAGAGTTTCGTTTGTGGTTAGGTGTAGCTGAAGTCGATTCGCCAGGATTTTTTCCGCTACTTTTGATAGTGTATTTAGTAGACTAATGGGACGATAACTGGTGGGAAGCCTAGGATCTTTCCCTGGTTTGGGAAGGAGGATAATTTTTGCATTTTTCCACACTGTAGGCCATGTGTTTGTTGTTAAGATGCCATTAATACAGGTAACAATAGCCTGAAGGGCTGGACGTTGGAGTTGTTTCAGGACAATGGCTGCTATCTTGTCATTGCCCGGCGCTTTGTTGTTTTTTAGCGCTTTCACTAACCTCCGCACTTCCTCTGTACTCGTAAGTAGCGGTTCTGTGTGTAGAGGCAAGGCTTTAAGCTGTATAACTCTGTTTATTACTTGCTGCGTGTGGTCTTGATTTTGTGGCAGCTCATTTGGCCTGAAGGCTTGCTCTTGACTGTCAGCAAGGGCCGCTGCCTTTTCTTGCGGGGTGAATGCTAAGGATCCATTGGGAAGCTGGATAGGAGGGATGATGACAGGTTTTGAGGAGAGGGATTTATTTAATTTCCAGAGGGAATTGTCTGAGGTGGTTAGGAGAGCCAGCTTCTCGTCCCATACACTAGCCTTGTGTAGAGCTATGTTGTTGTACAGCTCTGTTTGTAGTTCTTGATATATTCTCTTGAGGTCCGCGCATCTGTTCCTCTGCCAGCGGCGTCGGGCATGGTTCTTGTTTGTAATTAGTTGCTTGATGTGTGGTGGTAGAACAGTAGAGTCAGCTGAACGTTTCATGAGTGGTACTGATCTGTCTATTGCTTCTGTGATCACTTGGGTAAGGGATTCGGAATAGGATTGAAGGTCAGCAGGAGAGGATATTTCTGTGTCGGGATTTAAGTGATCAATTATGTAATTATTTAATTTGTCCCAGTTTGCCCTTCTGTAGTTTCGGCCTGTTTTTGGTATTGTTGCCAGCGCTTCGACATCTTCTAGCCTAGCTATTACTGGCATGTGATCCGAGTGAAGCTCGTGTATAACCTCCAAT
>NC_086337.1:188068-224068 GCF_032445375.1 Bacillus rossius redtenbacheri | reverse complement strand
GCCCCCTCTCACCCTCTCACAAAATCCAAACCAAAAAAAAAACACCCTCCTTCAAAACATCACATAATCATCCAGCCAGCAGTGCAGACGAGAAATTTGCACTCGGGGCCGCCATTTTGACGATAAATTCTTGCATGGCACACCAAAGGTAGGAAAGAATTTAAAAAAATAAAAATAATGGGCGAGCACCCTCGCGTCTGCCTGTAGAAAATGAAGTTAAAAGTAACATAACCTAAAGACAGGCACACACTAGGGTGCTCCCAGGCGGTTGAGAAATTTTTTCCCGCCAAAAGACTTATATATATTATTTATTTTACTGTTTTTGGCAGGGGGCTATGTCGGTCTGTGTGCAAAGTAGTTCCTACTCCCGCCGCCAGGAGCGCGCGCGGTGGGTAGCGATGTTGTTTTTTCTGCTTTCATTTGTTTATTATTTAGAGGGTTAATGCTATGTAAATGTACGCAAGTTTGGTTATGTGTCGGTAGTTGTGCGAGATTTAATTTCCGAAACGAAATTTGACTTTCATCGGCCTGCATTTCTCACTTATTCGGAAAATACATGTGTGTTTATGTATGTATAATAATCGAGTGATTTTGTAATAATTTGGAAGTTTTGTTTGCGTGTGCGATGTGGGGAAGAAAAGGTGTGCACACGAGTCCTAGGGCTATATTTTTTTTTATTGCGAAATATTTACTTCATGTGGTGAAAAATTTTAAATTATTTGTGATGCAAGTGAAATTTTTTTTTTTTTTTTTTCAGTTGGGTGATGTGTTTGTCCTCGTTTGTGTGCAAGGAAGCAAACATGCTGAAGGTAAGGGGCCATAAATGACACTTTAAAATATTAGTTTACCATTAATTTTGGTTAAATATTAAATTGCCATATAAGTAAAATCATGTCAACTGTTGTATTCCACCCAGTATAAGCTGTTAGTAATGGGTACTTAATATAAATAGAATAAATGTAAGCATTTTCGTCTGCATGAAAATTCACTTTTTTTTTGGATCCATTTGTACTGTGGGTAGTTAAATAGTACATTATGTTGTTTTTACTTCGAAGTACAAAACATCTTGTGCATGATTGCAAATTCAAACGCAGTTAAGCATAATATGAATTCGAATTATGTGTGTGTGTGTGTGTATATATATTTTTTTTTTTTCAGTTTTTTTTTTTTTTTTTTACTGTGTCCAGTTTTAGCACAAATGGAATTATTTTCAAAGTGAATCGATGCAACTGGTCTTTGCCATTAATATTGATATATGATCTAACTAAATTAAATAGAAAGGATTTTTTTATTTATTTTTTTATATATATAAATATAAATATATTTGTAGCAATGTACTAATGACCACAGAAGTAAGCAAAAAAAAAATATATATATATCTCAGCCAGTAAACCATGCGTCTTAAAGACTTTTTTTTAATGAAAATATTTCTGCCTTGGTTAAGCTTACATTTACTATCATAGGGATTGAGGGAATTGTAGAACAGCAGCAGAAGCATTTCCTTTCATGATCATGTTCTTGGTCCTGAAAAGGACCGTTTATGTAAGCATGTGCACACCAGACCTGCTCACTTGGAGCTGGTGTATTTGGTGACAGCCTTGGTGCCCTCGCTGACAGCGTGCTTGGCCAGCTCCCCGGGCAGCAGCAGTCTCACGGCCGTCTGTATCTCGCGGCTGGTGATGGTGGAGCGCTTGTTGTAGTGGGCGAGGCGGCTGGCCTCTGCCGCGATGCGCTCGAAAATGTCGTTCACGAAACTGTTCATGATGCTCATGGCCTTAGATGATATGCCAGTGTCCGGATGAACTTGCTTCAACACTTTGTAGATGTAGATTGCGTAGCTTTCCTTCCTCTTGCGCTTCTTTTTCTTGTCGCCCTTCGAGATGTTTTTCTGGGCCTTGCCCGCCTTTTTGGCTGCCTTACCGCTCGTCTTGGGGGGCATCGTAGGTCTGAGCTGTGCCGCTGTCGCTAGATGAGTGAGACGGGAACTGAATTTTTTTCGTGAAAAGTTTTCTTGGCTTCTTGTTGCGCGACCAATCGGAGCGCTCCGCGGCTCGTGATTGGTCGCGCTCCGCGGAGGGACGTGTAACAAAAGTAATTTCCAGCGGCCGGGGCGCCACTCACTCTTTACCGCGCACTGGTACGAGTAGGACGTCCTACTCTTAGCCTAGCCTGGTTCTCTACATAGGGAGCTCAGGTCAGTGGCCAGTGTGAAGGTGACAGGTCGGGTAGGCAGGCTGCGTTAGTGCGGACAGTAACTGCGACGCGCGACACCGCGAACAGGGCTACCACGGTGGTCCCTGCTTTTTTCAAAGCAGGGTGCCAACCCACTGCGA
Source organism: Bacillus rossius redtenbacheri (assembly GCF_032445375.1). NCBI lineage: Eukaryota > Metazoa > Arthropoda > Insecta > Phasmatodea > Bacillidae > Bacillus > Bacillus rossius. Next base: position 221,735 of record NC_086337.1, on the reverse strand, counting down.
TGGGAGGAGAGGAGGAGGAGCGTATGGACTGCGGCACGGCCGTTAAACGCACTCATGAAGGCAGCGAGCCAGGATGCAGCAATGCAAAAAAAGTTTCAGGGGCGCAGGACCCCAACTCTAGCGAAAACGGTAGCGAAAGTGAGGATGACGAGGGCTTCACTGTTCAGAAGCGCCGAGTCCGAAAATCAAATAATGCAGGCGCGAGCAGCAGCGAACAACCTCAAGGGCACGAAGCCCCGCGTTACAAACGAGTGCCGTTTGTAATAAAAAATTCTCAAGTGGTCGGCAATATCGGGCCTGTGTTCGCGCAGCTCGGTATCAAAAACCGATTAACAATTTCTAAGAGGCAAGAGGTCAAGGTCGCTTTTGACTCAAAGGCCGACGAAATAAAAGGCGTCAATTGGCTCAGAGCCAACAACATTCCGCATCACACCTTCTCCCAGCCAAGCGAGCGCGGCGAAAAGGTAGTAATTAAGAACCTCAGTCGCTTCACTCCAGTGGAGGCTCTCAAAACAGAACTTCGTGCCTTAGGTTTCGAGGTCACGTTCGTCAAACAACTAAGTTTCAAGTTCACTGACAGAAATACGGGCCGTGAATCCTACGAACCGTCATCATCGTTTATTGTCACTGTCGCCCCGAGTGCGCGGGACATCTACTCAATTAAGACTTTATACTACACGAGTGGTATTAAAGTAGAAAAATACCGCAACCGGCCGGAAGACATCCCACTGTGTAGGCGTTGTGGCGACTTCGGCCACACGACAGGGAACTGCAGTCAGGTCCCTAAGTGCATCCGATGCGCGGGCCCGCATCCTCGCGATCAGTGCACACTCCCCGAGGAGGCGCCTAAAGTGTGCACGAACTGTAATGCGACAGGGCATACCGCGGCCTGGAAGCAGTGCCCGGTATATTTAAACCGCGTCGAGGCTAGAAAGCAGATTTTAGCCGAGCAGGCAGCGCAGAAGGCAGCCCGTGTTGCGCCGCGAGCGCCCGCGCCAGAGGCGACACACGCGAACTTCCCCCCCCCGGCACCCCCGCGACGGCCCGCACAGGTGGCCGGGCAGGTAGCTGCGCGCGCTGACGTCACGCATACCGGGGCGCAGGGCAGCCAACCGAGCAGACAGGAAACTCGCGCGACCTTCGCTTCCACTGTCGCTGGGCCCAGTGCACCGCGCCGCACAGCCGAGGAAATCGTTCAGGCGCGTGTAGAAAAGAGCGAGCAGCGAACAGCAGCACAGATAGAAGCAAACGAAACTAGAACCGTGACAGGCCTGGGGGAACTCGCTGAAATTCTCCGCCTCTGCGATTACTGGAACCTGGTTCAGGCCTTGGAGCCATATTACCCTCGCATCCGCGCCGCGCAAAATACAAAACAGCGTCAGACCATTTTGCTGGAGGCCCTCGCGAAAGTGCTTCAGTAAATGGCTGTAGACAGGGGGAAAACACTACAAATCCTTAATTTTAATGCAAATGGCATTCGTGCCAAATCCTACGAATTAGAACAATGTCTTTTCGTATACGGGATAGATGTGGCATTAATTTCTGAGACAAAATTAAGGCCTCACCATCGTTTTAATATCAGTGGTTATACAACCTATAGAACCGACCGCGACACCCTAGGGGGCGGTACAGCCATTCTCATTAAGCACGGCATAAATCATCACCCTATAAAAATAACTGGCTTAGAGCACATTGAGGCCACCAGCATAAATATTCGTAACAAAAATGCGCACGTCTGTATGTCGGCAGTCTATAAACCACCGAACAAGCCTTTATTGATTAGCGATTTAAATAAACTAATAAATCCAATGCAGCACTTTTTCATAGCTGGTGATTTAAATAGTAAAAACGAAGACTGGGGTTGCAGAAATACAAACCCAGCGGGGAGAAATTTAACTGAGCATGCGGCTCGAAATAATTACGAAATTTTTGCTCCAAATTCGCCGACTAGCTACCCAACTAATGGGGGCATGCCGGAAATTTTAGATATAGCCTTTACCAACATTCCGGGAGCACAAGTTACTTCCGAAAAATTAGATGAGTTAGACTCCGATCATTTTCCTGTATTAATACAATTGACTTTTGATGCCCAGTTTTGCGCGGCCATTTTTAACCGAACTTTCGGAGTTACCGACTGGGACAAATTTCGCGATGATTTAGAAACAATTTTTATTGAACCACCGACGATAAACACTCCCGAAGAACTTGACACGCATGTTAAATTGTTTACTGACACGATTACAGACGTGCGCAAAACACACACGAAATTAATGAACAAAAGAGAATTTACAAGAATTAACTATCCAGATGTCGATATTTTAATCATTTTAAAACGTCAGGCGCGAAATAACTATCAGCGAACGCGAACACCGCAAGCCAGGACGGAATACAATCGCCTAAAAGCGCAAGTTACTCGAAAACTTAAACAATTAAAAATAGATAAATTCGGGAATCTAGTAACGGAAGTCGCTACACAGCCTCGGCAAATGTGGCGCCTCACGCGCACATTAAGAGGCAATAATAAATTTATTTCTACTCCCGCAATAATTACGGACACGGGCATAAAATATGACGCGGCCGACAAGGCAAATGCGATCGCGGATATTTTTGAGAAACAATTTTCGCCGAATGAGGATGTAAACGACCCTCAATTTACTCGAACCACTACAGTCGCGGTAAATAATTACCTACAAACAGCCACGCAAATAGAGCCGGAACTTATAACAATCCACGAACTATTAAGAACAATTCAATCGCGACCTCAAAATAAAGCAGGCGGACCTGATGGAATTAATTTCGAATCACTCAAAAAATTACCATTTTCAGCACTCGAATATCTTTTAAATATTTTGAATGCTATTTTTATTTTAAAAACTTATCCTTCCGAGTGGAAACTCGCGAAAGTAATTACGATTCCAAAGCCAGGGAAAAATGCGTCTTTACCGCAAAATAGGCGCCCTATTAGCCTTTTAAATAGCACTAGCAAAATTTTTGAAAAAATTTTATTAAAACGACTTAAAGAGCATTCCGACCAACATAACATTATCCCAGATAATCAATTCGGTTTTCGGAGTGGCCACTCCACATCTCATCCATTAATCAAGCTTGTTGAAGATGCCACTGATGGATTTAACTCGCGAGCGAAGTTCACAGTAGCAACTATGCTAGACGCGGAGAAAGCTTTCGACAAAGTCTGGATTCCTGGCCTAATTAAAAAATTTGTGACTTTTAATTTTCCGGACACATATATTCATCTGGTGGCCCATTATTTATGGCGCCGAAAATTTTTTGTCGCGATAGATGGGGCGAGGTCTTCTACTCGGGAACTCACAGCTGGGGTACCGCAGGGCTCACCCCTCTCTCCCTTCTTTTATAATGTGTATACAGCCGATATACCGCGCGAACATGCTCATGTGCAGCTTTATGCGGACGACACTGCGGTAGTTTACCAATCTTCCAATTTAAATTTTGCACTAACTATTGTCCAAAGGCAGCTCACGTCACTCGAACAATGGTACACTCGCTGGCGCATAAAAATTAATGGCGCCAAATCTACTACCATAGTTTTAACAAAAAAACGTACAGTTCCTGATCGCGAACTCAAAATATTTAATCAAGCAATTCCATTTGAAAAATCGGTGCGATATTTAGGCCTAACTCTCGACCCGAGTCTCACCTGGAAACATCAGGTTACTAAAGTTACAAGGATTGCTCTCGGAACTCTAAGATCTTTATACCCAATGTTTAAGGCCCCTCAATTCCCTAGAAGGAAGAAACTTCAATTATATTTACAAATAGTTCGCCCTCAACTCCTCTATGCTTGCGAGATTTATGGCTATGCGGCCAAGTCGCACATAAAGAAGCTCCAAGTCACACAAAATAGATTCCTGCGAGTAATCGCCGATTGCGACTGGTATACTAGTAATTTAGCAGTACATCAGCTCCTTAAAGTAGAATATGTTTCGGACTTCATAAAACGCCAAAATAGGTCTTTTTATGGCCAACTCCCGGCTCATCCTAATTTATTTATTAATAATATCCCCGATTACGACCCAGCTGTCCAGCGACAATTTAAAAAACCGCGACTTGCCTAAGCCAGGTTAAACTAGACTCCACACATCCCGTATACGAGGGGCAAATTAACAAAACTACTAGACTTTACTGGCCCGATGTGCCTATCTACGTCCTGTGGTGCAAATATTCAGCATTGGACTAGCCAATGACTGACATGCCCAGGACACCCCTTTTTGGCCCAGCGGGGCCCTAATTAAATTGCGTCAAAGAAATTTTTGGCCCAGCGGGGCTCTAATTATATTGCGTCAAAGGAACTTTTGGCCCAGCGGGGCTCTAATTATTCTGCGTTAAAGAAATTTTTTGGCCCATCGGGGCTCTAATAAATTGCGTCACAACTACTTTTAATTCCTTATAATTACCAAATCTTTCCTTCCCCTCCTTCCCCCCACCTCCTCCACTATCCCTTGATAGTTGTTTTCCCCGAGTCTCTTTTAAAAATTAAATCTACAGCCTTCATCGCAGTGTTACTAATAATATGCGTTCTTTCACTCACCGGACTATACCTACACGATGATATGCCTGCTTGGTCAGCCGGGTATGTGCGGCCTTGGAGCTATACACTACACTCACCACAACGAAATTAATTAGGCCATTTTTGCGCACACTCCACACGCCTCTAAATACAGACATCACGACACTTCCATGCATCAGTTAGCCAACTAACTGAGGGGAAAGGGTGACCTCCCCCCGCCTGACATCTACACTATTAAAAATAGAGCCAAGCAACATGCGACAGCTATTTTACTTCCTTCAGGCCCGTGAGCCACCTTTAATTTTAAAATCGCACACTTCGCGCCCCGCCGTTGTTTCCAATGATTTGAACAAAGTGACGGGGTCGCACTATTTATATTGGTGACCACATAGCGAGTAATGGGAACGTGAGAGTTCCTGGTATCGCTGTCACACGCTCCCGGCCGGGCATATGAGGAAACGGCGGGGCGCCACTTTCTCGTAGGTTGCGGACCAGTGTACAGCTTCTTCCTGGTAGCTTGTGTTTTGGTTCGATTTCTTGTGTTCAGTGGTGATTTGTGCATCGAAGTGCTATATTTCGACATCTACGTACCTTCAGGCATCAGCACAGGTGTTTGTGCGTCGGGGCTCTGCCTAGTTACATTTTAAACTGTGTTTTTTACTTCGTGTTACTATGTAAACATTCTGCTTCGTCGGTGATGGATCGATTGTGAGTGTGGGAGTATCGATTCTGTCGCTTTGTGCTTACCTGCAACCAAGATGGCCGACAATGACACTTTATCATTTCCATTGGGGCAACCTCCACTTTCGCCTCTTCCACCTCGCTCCCAGGGTGCGAATAAATTTTGGGCGACTCCTGGTCGGCATTCTGCTCATGCGGTTTCGTCCTCTTCCGATTCTGATGACGCTTCGCCTCCTGGTGGCCCTGTTGAGAGGAAGCCTGCCAAAATATCGAAGGATGCGGCAAAGGCTATTGTATCTCGCCACTGGTTTGCCTCTCAGCGCCCGAACGACGATGGTGGTAGCACGCCTTCTTCACGCGCCATTGCCCGGGCCGATTTACACAAGTCCCGGCGCACCCAGCTGGACTCCACTTTGGCGCTGAAGCGCCATGCTGGCTCTACGGTTGATGCCACCATTGACGCCGTGGCCCGGGGCTGCGCTCCTGCTGCTTCCACTTCGCGGGTGCCATCCTGGCCGGACGATTTGCACCGCATCGACTCTGACAGCCCTGGTGTGAGCCCGCGGCGTCGGGGCTCGCTCCCCGATGTCCATTTGCTCCACCAGGTTGAGGAGACCTGGCGCAGCCTCGCCGCCGGTGCGCGCCTTCCTGGCTCTACTGCCGGTGGGCCCATCTCCTGTTGCCCGGGGCCGTCCACTGATGGCGTCGGTGCTGCCATGGCGTCGGCGCAGGCGGCTTCGGGCTCCCTGTCCCGGGGACCGCGCCAGTCTGCTGTGGCGGACCCTGGCGTGCCTGGCCTGGCCGTCGGTGTCCCTCGTGGCTGTCCCGGGGCTGCCTCTGACACTGCGTCTGTGCCGGGTGTCCTGGCGGCGGCCGACCGTGTTGTCTCACCGGCCCAGCCTGGTCTTCCTTCGACGCCTGCGTCTGCTGTGGCCCCTCACCCGCCCGGGCTGTCACCGGATAGTGGTACTGTGCCACGGCGCATTCCGCCAATTGTTGTCAATACCAAACTGAATGTTGACGCCATTCGCGGGAACCGGTCGCTGCGGCAGAAGCTGCAGGGGAACTTCACCGTGGACTATCTTCGGGGCTCTCCACGCTATCACCCCACAAGCCTGCACGACCGGGAGGCCCTGCTGACGTATTTCCGGGACCATGGCATCCCTTGCCACACGTTTCCGTTGGGTCGGAAGACTTCACCCCGGATTGTCCTGGCGGGTCTCCCCTCCGAGACTTCCCAGGACTCGGTCCTGGAGGAACTGCGTGCCGTTGGGGTGCACCCCGAGTCGCTCCGGCCCCTCACTTCGGAGCGCGAGCTCCACCGGGGCTTCATCAGATTTCTCGTGGTCCTCGCAGATGCCGCGCAGGTCGCCAAGGCCCGAGCAGTCCGACACCTGGCTGGCCTCACCGTCCAATGGGAGGAGTTCCGGGGCACGGCGCGGCCTCTTCAATGCCACCAATGCCAGAGGTGGGGACACCACGCGGCGGACTGTGGAAATCCCTTCCGCTGTCTCCGCTGCACCCAGCAACACGTCCGCGGGTCCTGCCCGAAGCTACCCGACGAGCCTCCGCAGTGCGTGAACTGCTCGGGGCCACATCCGGCGAATGCTCGTACCTGCCCCACTTACGTGCAGTTCATCGAGGGGCAGCTGCGTCGCCAGGGACCAAAGCCTCGTCCGCCGGGCCAGGACGCCTCTGCGGCGCCTCCTCGGCAGCCCCGTGCTCCGCTTCAGTTCCAGCGCCGGCCGCACGAGGACATGTTCCCGCCGCTCCCTTCGTTCTCTCTTCCGTCATGCCCCTCTGCCGTTTCCTACGCTGGGCTGGTGGCGGGCCAACCTGCGGCGCGTTCCCCGTGCCCACCTTTGGCCCCGGTCCCCCCTGCGCCCCAGCTACCCTCTCTCTTTTGTTCCGTGCCTGGTCCACCTCCAGTTGACTCTTCTTCTGTCTTGTTGCGCGCCCCTCCTCCTGCTCCCACCACTGCTGCAGGTGTTTCGCCTTCCCTCGCTCCTCCCGGCCTGGTGCAGCCGGCGTGCCCCCCGGTGTCGCGAGCGCCTTTGGACTCGAGGGCTGAGGAGGGCTCGCGGGCTGTGCAGCTGCCCGCTGCTTCCTCCCTCGCTGCAGCTCCTGCTCCGGCTCCTGCCCCCCTGCCAGTCCCTTCGGACTGCCCCCCCGCGCCTGTCCTCCCTTCTGATTCCTCTCTGCCGCCTTCCGTGCGCCCTCCGCCTGTGTTCCCGGCTTCCGCTCCCTTTCCTGTGTTTTTTGAGACTTTCAATTGGCTCGCCCGGCTGAATCTCCTCCCGTGGCTGCCGTTCTTTGCCGATGCCATCTTCCGCATCTCACAGGCTCCTACCCCTCTTCTCCAGGCCGACATTTATTTCCAGTCCATTTTCCACTTCCTCCGGACTGTGCTCCCAGCAGCTTAAGTTTGTCATCTGGAATGCCCGGGGCATTCGAGCGAAGCTGGGGGACTTCCGGCACTTCCTGTCCACTGAACGGCCTGCCCTTGTCCTCCTCTCTGAGACATGGCTCAAACCCGATCTCCCCTTCTCCGTGCCTGGGTACGTCATCTATCGCTGGGACCGGGACACTCGTGGGGGTGGTGTTGCTCTCCTCATCCTGTCTACCATCCCGCACCATCCGCGCGCGCTGCCCCCCCTCCGCAATGCCGAGGCGGTGGCGGTGCGTCTCCATCTGGCTCCTCATCCTCTCACTGTGTGCTCCGTCTATCTCCCTGAACATGGTCCCTTCCCGGCAGACGACTTGCGTGCTCTCTTCCATCTGGACGCGCGCGTGGTCGTGGGCGGGGATTTCAATTGCCGGCATCGCGCGTGGGGCTGTGTGTCCACGAGCAATCGGGGCACTCAGCTTCAGCACCTTGTTCAGGGTTCCCCCCGTCTCGCCATTCACGCTCCCCCCTCATTCACTTTCATTCCATGTCACGTCCGGCAGCGGCCGAGTGTCCTCGACCTCCTCCTTTCTGTTGGACAGGTGGCTGTGTCGGGGCTCGAGGCCCGGGCCGAGCTCACGTCGGATCACACCCCTGTCGTTGGTTTCGTTCGTACCGATTCTCTCCCCCTCCATGGACCCCGCCCGTGGTTCGACTTCAGTCGTGCGGATTGGGGTGCCTACCGGTCTCATCTGGATAGGCACCTCGATCTGCACTTCCATGTCGCTTCCCCGCAGCAGCTCGATGAGCGCGTGCACGTTTTCAGTGATGCTGTGCTCGCGGCTGCTGGCGCCACCATTCCTCTCCGCTCCACTGTCATTCGTGGCACTCCCTTTCCTCCCTACCTTCGACACTTCATCGCGGCCCGCGACGCCGCGCGGCGGCGGTGGCAGTCGACCCGCGCCGTTGCTCGTTGGCTCGACTATGTGCACCTGCGGGCGCGGTGCCGGGCGCTCACTGAGGAGTGGCTCGCGGCGGAGCGGGTCCGTAAAGTGTCTTCCCTCTCCTTCCAGTCGGGGTCCATATTCCGGTACGCGCGGAACCTTCGTGCCACGCCGTCCATCATCCCGCCCCTGGGTGGGGGGCCGCAGGGCCTTTGCGAGTCCCCTGCCCAGAAGGCGGAGCTGCTGGCGGATTCATTTCACTCGTCATTCACCCCTCGTATTCCCCCTGGGGTGGTTTCCCTCCTTCCCACTCATTACACCCCGCCTCCTCCGCCCGCACCCGGTGACATCCGTCTGTCTACCCCGGGGAAATTCATTCCATTATCACGCACCTTCGTGTCACAACTGCTCCTGGGCCAGATGCCATTCATCCACGGCTCGTCTTCTCCCTGTCTCGGAAGGCGACCGTGTACCTCACCAAGCTTGTCAACGGTATTCTCCTCACGGGTCATTTCCCCACTGCGTGGCGGGCTGCGATCGTCGTCCCCATTCCGAAGCCGCGTGCCAATGCTCATCTTCCTTCGGGCTACCGGCCCATCAGTCTCCTGTCTGTCCTTTCAAAAGTGGCCGAGAGAGTCCTCCTCCGCCGGCTGGAGCATCATCTCACCCCTCTCGGTCCCCTTCCATCATTTCAATTCGGGTTTCGGCGCGGGCTGTCGGCTCAGCACGCCGTGGCGCGCGTCGTGGACCAGATCACCGCCGGTTTCACCTCTTTTCAACACTCTGGTATCATCCTCCTCGATCTCTCGAAGGCCTTCGATACTGTCAACCATCACGCGCTCCTCATCAAGTTGGCATATCAGGGCTTCCCTCCTGCCCTCATTCACATTATTTACAACTTTCTTTCACATCGTTCATTCTGTGTCCGTGTCTCTCATGTCGTTTCGCAGTCCCGTGTCATCCCTGCTGGCGTCCCTCAGGGTGCCATCCTGTCCCCCCTCTTGTTCCCCCTCTTCACTTCTGACATCCCTACTCCTCCGCATTGTTCTCTCACCTTGTACGCTGATGACACCGCCATTGTCACATCATCTCGTCAAGTCGCGGACGTTCCCGTCCGCCTTACGGCGGCGGTTGCATCCATCACCTCGTACTACCATTCTTGGGGAATCCTGGCGAATGCCGGCAAATCGCAGGCGGCATTTTTCACCCGCCGCTTCCCCCGCCCCCCGCCCCCTGTTGTTTCACACGGTGTTCCGATTCCCTGGTCCCCGGTGGTGACGTACCTGGGTGTCCGTCTGGACTCCGGCCTGCGGTGGGGGGCCCACATCACCGAGTCAATTTCCTCGGCCAGGCGTGCCCTCCACGCGTTGGCCCCTCTCCTCCGTCCGGCGTGTCCTCTCCCGGTTCCCATCCGGGTCAACTTGCTCCGGTTCTACGTCTTTTCTATACTCCTTTACTGCTCTCCCGTCTGGGCGCACGCCTCCCCAACTACCTTCCGCTCTCTTCATATATTCTTTCATTCCGCCCTCCGCTTGCTGCTGGGGAGGCCACGCTGGACGCCCATTCCTGAGCTCCTGGACGCAGCTTCCCTTCCGCCCATTCTCGATCTGATCTATTCCCGAGCTGACCGGTTCTATTCCTCCCTCCGCCGCTCTCGGTACCCTGACGTCAATAACATTGCTCTGTATGACCGGTCCGCTTCTTACCCTCACCGCCGCCTCCTTGATTACCGTGCTCACCACCCGCCCTGATTCTGTCTGGGTCTCCGACGCGCGTCCCTATCCATCACGGCCCTTCTGTTTCCGTTCTTTCTGCAGGCTGCCTGTGCGCCATCCTGCCCATTGCGCTCTTCCTCGGGGGCGCTTCTGCTTCCCCGACCTCTCTCCCCCCAGAGTGTTCTCACGTGTCTGTTTAGCTGTATGTTCTGGTTGCATCTTACCTGTGATTTTGTATTCGCCTGCATTTTGTAAATAAATTCGATTGTTTGGGGGGGTTTTTTGGTCTATTTTTCCCCTCGTGCTTATGTACTTGTCTCGTGTATTTTTTGATTGTATCCTTTTTTTCAGTTCATGTTTTTTCATCTTCCTTTAGCAAGAAGAAACGTGATGTTTGGCATTGCTGTGTGTTTAGCTCGTAGCTTAGGATAGTGGTGTATATTTATTTATATATATTATCTCCTTGTTGTTCCTGTGTTCATTGTAACCTCTTTTGTATGTATTCTTGGCCACGGCCTCTGTATTCTCACCATCCGGTTAATAAACGAATTTTTGAAAACCAAAACCAAGACTCGCTCCAGCAGGGCAGGACTTCAGTTCCCAGTGGGGCGCATCCACAGGCTGCTGCGCAAAGGCAACTACGCAGAGCGTGTCGGGGCAGGCGCCCCGGTCTACTTGGCCGCGGTGATGGAGTACCTGGCCGCCGAGGTGCTGGAGCTGGCGGGCAATGCTGCGCGCGACAACAAGAAGACCAGGATCATCCCGCGTCACCTTCAGCTGGCCATTCGCAACGACGAGGAGCTCAATAAGCTCCTGTCAGGCGTGACCATTGCCCAGGGTGGCGTTCTGCCCAACATTCAGGCAGTGCTGCTGCCCAAGAAAACCGAGAAGAAAGCCTAAGCCCCTTGTTTGCTTCTCAGGTTTGAAAAAAAAAAAAAAAACGGTCCTTCTCAGGACCAAAAAACATAATTCGTTGAAAAGGAACTGTTTGCTGTTAATCTCTGATGAAATAATGTCCTATGAAACCTGTTGTTTGGAACACAAACTTCACACTGTAACACATGATTGTATAAAAGCTACGCAGCTATTCGCATGCACGTGCGCGCGCGCGCACACGCACACACACACACACACACACACAAGCACAACAGCAGCAGCAGCAGCAGCTGTGATTCTTTGCATGTTTCAAAGTGAAAAAAAATATATATATATATGTATGTATGTATGTATGTATGTATGTATATAAATAAATAAAAAAAAACACACACACACACACACACACACACACTTGTTTTGAAGTTTCTTTTTGTTTCAACATGTTTCAGTGGGCAGTTATGTATAGTAATGAGAGAATTAAAAAGATGTTGATAACAATGTGAACACAAATAAATAGTTTCCTTGTGTATTACTTGGTGTACCTAAGTATGAATCAGTGCACATTGCCTTTAAGCAATGTTATGCGGTTGAACAGATAGTTGCAGAAGTTGCTAGAAATATTGAAAAATTTCCTTCTGCGAAGCTAGCTTGAATTAAAGTCTTGCTCTCTCAACATTCACTGCATGCACATTGTAATGTAAGTTATGTCAACCTGGTTATTCACGTACTGTTAACTCCATGGCATGGCTGTTGAAACTGCTACCTCTGCACCATGTAAAAGCACTTTTTCATATGTGTGTTTGCCTAGCCAAGGTTTTTGTACGCCTACTAGTTGTGGGATTTATTTTTTTTATTTTTTCCCCCCTCCTTTATGAGTGTTGTGTTTGCATGGTGAAACAGTAACTGCAACCTTCCTTGAATCTGTATGATGGCCCTGAAAAGGGCCGTTTTGTAAGGTGTGGCACAGCTGGCCTACCCTCCGAAGCCGTACAGAGTGCGGCCCTGCCTCTTCAAGGCGTACACGACGTCCATTGCGGTGACGGTCTTTCTCTTGGCGTGCTCTGTGTAGGTGACAGCATCGCGGATCACGTTTTCCAGGAACACTTTGAGCACGCCTCGTGTCTCCTCGTAGATGAGGCCCGAGATGCGCTTCACTCCACCGCGCCTGGCCAGCCTACGAATGGCCGGCTTGGTGATGCCCTGGATGTTGTCACGCAGCACCTTCCTGTGACGCTTAGCGCCACCTTTCCCCAGACCTTTTCCGCCCTTTCCGCGCCCGGTCATGTTTGCGTGCTCCTGTTTCAGCTGGGAATGTGCTGCTCGGCCGCCTCTGTCGTTAGTTTCTATGGATCGACTTCTGTGCTGTGATTGGCTGTTCTCGCCAGCCAATGGAGATGCCGGGCCAATCGCAGTGCACCACAGCTTTAACAAAACTGTTGAAATTTTTACAGCACGCGCAGACGGACCACGATGGCGCGCACGAAGCAGACGGCTCGTAAATCTACTGGAGGCAAAGCGCCGCGCAAGCAGCTGGCCACCAAGGCGGCTCGCAAGAGCGCGCCGGCCACGGGGGGAGTGAAGAAGCCACATCGCTACCGCCCTGGCACTGTCGCGCTGCGAGAAATCAGGCGCTACCAGAAAAGTACCGAGCTGCTTATCCGCAAGCTGCCCTTCCAGCGCCTGGTGCGAGAGATCGCCCAGGACTTCAAGACAGACTTGCGCTTCCAGAGCTCGGCCGTCATGGCGCTGCAGGAGGCCAGCGAGGCTTACCTGGTGGGGCTCTTCGAGGACACCAATTTGTGCGCCATACACGCCAAGAGGGTCACCATCATGCCCAAGGACATCCAGCTTGCCCGGCGTATCCGTGGCGAGCGTGCTTGAGTTCCTTGCCATTTTTTTTGCAAGGGGGAAAAAAAAAAACAGCCCTTATTAGGGCTAAAAATAACTGTCAAATTTGAAAGGAAAACAGTTGTCTGGCTTTTTGTACCTATTAGCTGTCGTTGACCTTTACCCAGCCAATAATATATTACATTAATAAGAATTTGGAAAAACACAGTTATAGTGTCTGTGTTTTGAGGTGGTTGTTTATATTGTACACAAAAGATTTGCACACAATGCAATGTATTCTGCATAGGAAATAAAAACTCTTCAAACAGTGCCTGTCTGCAGTAGCAGCACCATCAGCAGCATCAGCAGCAGTAGCAGTAGCAGCAGCAGCAGCAGCAGCAGCAGCAGCAGCATAAAGTTCACCATTAATACCCTGAGACCTAATCCTTACAAAAAAAAATATGTGTGTGTGTGTGTGTGTATATATGTGTATATATATATATGCTGAAATAAGAGTGAGATGTTTGTAAGACGTTTTCCTGCTTAAAAACTTTAAATAATTTTGCACCTAAACTATACACACAATGTAATTGATAAATTTCTTTATTTATTTATTTATTTCCCCCGCTTCAAATACCATAAGAAATTTTTTAACCAGAATTTTACCTAACGGCAGAGGTGTGGCTATAGGAGGCAATGATTGCAACAACTGATACCTTCATGACTAGTATTGTTGGCCCTTAGAAGGGCCGATAAGGTGGTACAGTGCCACAGAAAGTGCCAGCGGTCCTGCTGGCATCTTCATTTCCGCTTTGGGGCTGCTTTCTTGGGCGACTTGCTCTTTGGGGCAACCTTCTTTGGCTTTGGAGCACGGGGTTTCTTCGTGGGAGGTTTGGACACCTTTTTTGCCTTTGAAGGTGCCTTCTTGGGCTTGGGGGTTGCAGCTGCTGCCTTTTTTTTCTTTTCTGCTGTAGGCGGAGTCTTCTTGACTGGTTTCTTGCCCACCGCTGCCTTCTTGGCTACGGATCGCTTCTTTTCCTTAGGGGCAGCTGCACCACGCTTGCCGCTTGGAGCCTTGGGCTGGTCCGGAGCACCGGTGGTCCCTGAAGCCAGCTTGAAGGAGCCAGACGCACCCTTGCCTTTGGTTTGGACAAGCTCGCCGCTAGCCACTGCTGCCTTCAAGTATTTCTTGATGAAAGGTGCCAGCTTTTCCGCATCTACTTTGTAGGTAGAGGCGACGTATTTCTTGATGGCTTGCAGTGATGAGCCGCCCCTTTCCTTGAGGCTCTTGATCGCAGAGGCCACCATTTCAGATGTGCGCGGGTGCGCGGGCTTGGCTCGTGGCTTCTTCGACGCAGCCTTGCCTTTCTTCGGGGAAGCTGCCTGTGATGGGGCAACAGCTGGTGCTGCAGTCGCTGCTGCGGTATCTGCCATGACGAGACTGATCCTACAGAATGCAAGAGCAAAGTGAAAATAAAATTTTTCTCTCGTTTTCTTTTTTCCTAACCTGACTAATAACTAAGTGTATTTGGGAGGGGTCTGGGTAGGGAAGACTCTAAGTGCGTCTCAGGCCGAAGCCTATACGCTCTAAGCATGCAGGTTATGAACCATGCAGGAGAGGAAGCATGCATCATGTGCTAGGAGGGGATTGGCCAGCCATGGCAACGTTTTAGCCATGACTAACTCCCCTCACTGACTATTCTAAGTTAAAAACTAGATAAGTTGGGCCCAGGTAAAACCTGCATAGACACAGGGAAAACCCTGGGCACTGACATGCGGGATGCAAAATTTCATGCATTAATTACAAGCAGGTTGGTTACAGGAAACAGAAGGATGGTTCTGGAAGAAGAGTTGGACAGAGTAGAAAGACTACTAAGCAAATGGGCGGGAGCTTGGACATTTTGTCCGCATTTAGTTTGGTGGCACTGGTTGTTTCGGGGGCGACTTTAGTCGTTTCCCCCAGGCTGCCAGCCAGCCTGGTGTTTGAGAAGGGAAAAAAAAATTTGTGTTATGTATATATATATATATATACACGCTCAGGCATATATACATATATATACACACGCATACATATCGTTTGGTATGCATGTTGTGTGTGTGCGATGTCACACTAGTTGCAATGGTAGCTGGTATTCAAAATCTCATGCCATCAGAAACACGACCGGCACTGGAGGTGAGGCCTGCCAGGCGAGCCATGCCCATCAGGCATAAAGAGTCAGCCCTAACAACACAGGCAGTGAACCCTGAGGCAGGTTAGAACATACACCTGCGTGCTTCGGACCATTTTGAATAAGCATCATGTTTGGTTATCACATGTATTACAGCCATCTGTGTGTTTATTTAGGTGTAATTCAAAATCTCATGCCATCAGAAACACGACCGGCGCTGGAGGTGAGGCCTGCCAGGCGGGCCATGCCCATCAGGCATAAAGAGTCAGCCCTAACAACACAGGCAGTGAACCCTGAGGCAGGTTAGTACATACACCTGCGTGCTTCGGACCATTTTGAATTATTATAATCATGTTTGGTTATTACATAATCACATAATTAATTGTCATGTATGATAATTAGGGCGCTTATGTTCTTAATTTATTAACTTATACTAAGGGGGTGAAACATTAAATTTATATGAAATAACATTTACCTATTATTTAATTATATAAGAGCTGCCAGCACACATGTGTATTGTGCGCGAGCTTTGTTTCATTTGTCATGCACACACTGCCCTTAATTATGCGGAAGCATAGGCAGATTTGTTTTGCCGGCCTGCCACGAGTCCGTGGAAGGCCGGCGCGGGAGGTACTGAGCTGCTCCAATTTTTTTTTTTTTTTTTTTATGACAACTGCCCCTCCACGCAGAAGTCAGTCCCACACAACCTGTGAAGGAGTGGGTCCTCAAAATGGGGGTGATTTGACTGGAGGAATTTACGCGTGCCAGGAACAAGCCTATACGCTTAGGTTGAAAATCTGTAAAAATGCCATGTCACGTCCCCCCCCTGGGAGGGAGGGGGAAGTGACAGGCGGTGGCTTGCATCTGAGTGCGAGGGAAGGCTGCAGAGGCACTGCCAATTAGTGCCCCTGCAGCCACTAAGGGGTTAGCAAAGTGGGGTGCAACAGTAAACCAGTGACGCACTGGAGGAAACCTGTTGCGCGAGTGTGGACAGTTAACGCGCCCGATATCCCAGTATGGAGGGGACGGGGAAGTGGGAGGGTGTGCCACTTCAAGCTGGGATGGCAAGAAGCGGTATTGTTGTGGTAAACATATTACCTGTGCACTACAGGCAAGTGCGATGTGGAGGCTGATCTCGGAGCACTGAGTGCGCGGCTCCAGCCGGCGCCACCTGTAAACTCAAAAACTAATACATTTTTATACTGCCACTAGGACAGATTGTCAAGATCGTGATAGGTTGGGACAACACTGGTGCTGTGGTTGGCGTCTCTGTGTTGTAAGGCAAGGATTTGAACTTATACGTACGTTGCGAAATATTATTTAGGCGAGGCACTAATAATAATTTACAAGGGAGTTGGGAGCACTGGGGACAAAAATTAATTACGTTGCGAAACAACTTTTATCTCACTAAAAATACATTATACTTCTGTGTATTATTTGGGTCGTAGTTTCCAAGGGAGGAAATATGTGGATTTAAATTATTCACGCATTTATCGTAAAAATTTTGGGTTGTACGGATATAAAAATCTTGCAAAGTTTCAGTGTTAGTTTCGCTGTGCAAGTTCTCTACTGGACAGTATATCGGGGCGTCTGCAGCGATTCGAATGCATCTATTCTGTACTCGCTGCAGTTTTATTAGATGGCAGTATGCAGCAGTAGCCCAGACTGGGGCTGCATACGTGATTATCGGGCGTATGAGAGCTTTGTAGAGCAGTAATCCGTTTTTGACTGTGCTGCCACATCGCCTGCTCATTACAGGATATAATGCGCGCATTCTAACCTGAGCTTGGGTTTGTTTAATGTCAATGTGCTGTCTCCACAGGAGTTTCCTATCCATGTGGACACCTTTGTATTTAACTACGTCCTTGTGAGGGATTGGCTCATCAAATAGGCGTAGTTGCGGCCTGTTGTCGGCTGGCGGGAGGTTTTTGCGTGTAAACACAATCGCCTCAGACTTGGTCGTGTTTACTTTTATGCGCCAGGCTGTACACCACTGTTCAACTTCAGTGAGCGCAGTCTGGAGCCTGGTAGTGGCCAGCTGTAGGTTATGAGATCTGCTATACAGTACAGTGTCGTCTGCATAGCAGCCTAGCTTGACTAGTCTATGTGCGGGGCGAGGCATGTCGCGTACATATATATTAAATAGTACTGGGCCTAGGATGCTGCCCTGCGGCACTCCGGCTTTAATTAATTTTAGGTCAGACGTTGCCCCTTCAGATGACACTCTAAAGGTTCTGCCTGCTAGGTAGGATGCAATGAGTTTAGTGTAGCAATCCGGGAAGTTTGCTTCATACATTTTATATATTAGCCCTGCATGAAAAACTCTATCAAAGGCCTTTTCTACATCGAGAAACGTAGCAACTACGTAGTCTTGGACGTTGAATGCGCTGGTTATCTCTTCGGTAAGACGGACCAGTTGATGGGTAGTCGAATGAGCACTGCGAAAGCCAAATTGCTCATTTGGCAGCAAGTTATGTTCGTGTATGTGTACTTTAAGTCTGTGTAAAATTATGCGCTCCGCAACTTTAGACACAGTACTTAATAGGCTTATTGGCCTGTAATTTTGGGGCAGTGTTTTGTCCTTGCCCGGCTTGTGGAAGACTATTACTTTTGCTTCCTTCCACTGGGAGGGAAAAATATTCAGTCTGAGCATTGCATTAATGCACTCAGCCAGATATTCAAAGGCTTCGTCTGAAAGCTGTTTGAGAACAACTGCTTGTATGCCGTCGTTCCCAGGGGCTTTTCGCGGCTTCATATTCTTGATAGCACGCTTAATTTCTTGGGCCTGGGTGGGGAGAGGCTCAGAGATAGTGGGCTGGTGCAGTTTAGCGCGGAGTTCGCGGTAAATTTGTGCAGTGAATGGCCTGTCACAAGGCTGCAAATTGGGCTGGAATGCTGTTTCTAAGGTGCTTGCGAAAGCTTGCGCCTTGTCCTGGGGAAGAAATGCGAGTCCATTATTTGTTTGGAGGGGTGGAATTTTTATCAAATTTATTCAAAATTCGCTTAGTCATTGCCCAGGTACTCCCGTCCTGTACATTGAGCTTCGCGATTTTGGCTTCCCACTGGCTGCTACGGCACAACGAGAGTTCATCTGATATAGCAGTTTGAAGCTCGTTGATTCTGCGTTTAATAATGTGCGTGCGTCGCCGTGTGTATTCGCGGCGCAGTCTGTTCTTTTGCGATATCATATCGCAAATGTATGCTGGCAGCTCGTCATGCACTAACTTAACCTCCTTTTCTGGGATGCACTGGCTAATTCCGTCTTGAATTTTCGCGGTAAAAGTGGTTATAGCGTTTTCTAGATTATCACTATTATTTATTTCGTCGAGTTCTGAAAGATGTAATGACAAAAAATTTTTAAAGCTAACCCAATCTGCATTTTTGTAGTCCCTGACTTTACGAGGTGGGTTCGAGTCGACATTTGCGTCGTCAAAAATTAAGTGAACAGGGAAGTGGTCAGACGTTAAGTCGTGTACAACTTCGAGTTCGAATCCCGAGTTCACACGTTTATTAATAACGATGTCTAGAACGTCTGGGAGAACCCCCACACGCCCAGTGTCGTGTGTGGGCTCCATGGGAGCATGAATTTGGTAGTTGTGATTTAATTGGTGGTTATAAAGAATTGTACCATTCTGTGTGGCTCGCCTGCTGTTCCACTCTCTATGTTTAGCATTTATGTCTCCTAGAGCGAGGAAGGTCGGGGCCGCCCCATACAGGGCGTCCAGATCAGCCACGCTCAGGGACCTACCTGGTCGCGCATACATAAAAATAATTTTTATGTTTTGCCTGTTAATAGTTAAGTTAATTGCTACTGCTTCGAGATTCTGAAAATCGGGGAGCTGCCATTCAGTGTTTTTTATGCTTTTATGGACAATAAGGGCTACTCCCCCTCCTCTTTGATTAACTCTGTCGCGCCTATAGATTGCATAATTTAGTATAGTAATTCTATCAGTCGGAATTAAGTGGGTTTCATTAATCGCAGCTATTTTTATTTTGTATTTTTCTAAGTGGTGAATTAATTCCGGTATTTTATTTTTAATGCCGCGTGCATTCCAGAATAGGAGGGACTTAAGACTATGGGCCGCGGTTGGTATGCAACACTGGGCCGGATTACGAGCTGCCATTGAGCTTGGCAGCCAGTGTCTGGACGAAGCCCATCATCGCATGGACTTTTTCTGTTAGGGAAACAGATGGGTCGCACCATATAACCATAAGCTGGCACATGGGGACGATTGTGGCCGCCAGATTTACATCCGTGTTGAAAGTGCGCGACTGCTCGAGCACTTTCTGGAAGTCAGCCAGGCCCGGTTTCGAGGCTGGCTGCTGTTGGGGCGCGGACGGTGCAGTTGGCAGCACTGGAGCTGCGTCTACCGCCATGCTCGTCTCAGGTGCCGGGGCTACCTGCGGCCGGGAGAGCGCGGTCGTGCGCTTCGCCGGGGCTGGCGCAGCCTTAGCTGCTACGAGCTTATCCTGGGCAGGCTGTCGCGGCCTGTCCTGCCCAGGCTGCGGGGGCCTTTCCTGAATGGGTCGCGGGGGTTTGCCTTGGCCATTTTTGTGGCCCGTCGGGTGTTTTTTGAACCCCTTCCGCTGCCAGGGGTTGTTCGCCAGCACTGGGTAGTCCAGCTCGTTGTAGCTGGGCTCGCAGTGCTGCTCCAGGGGCGCGAATCGGTTGCCACCTGCCTGCTGCAGGTAGTCGCCGAAGCTCTGGGGAGGAGGGTATCTCGGTGGACCCCAGGGGTTTTGCCTCGGGGGGCCAGAGAAGCCCGGAGGGGGCCGTGGCATCGGTTGCGGCTGGGGCTGCATTGCAGCGCGCCTGTTTTCGCGCAAGTCGCGGCGAGACTGTTGCTCGCGCTGCTTGCGTACCTGGGGCGGAAGGTGCCTGCGGGTCTCTTTTTTATAGACCTGGCAGCCCTTGTAGTTTGCGCAGTGTGCCTCCTTACAATGCGCGCACTTTTTGTGCTCCTGGTTGCCCCCATTGGGGCAGTCGGGAGCGCGGTGTGGCCCGCTGCACCACCGGCACACAGGGGCCGCGTGGCAGGCCTTGCCAACGTGGTTGTAGCGTTGGCAGACGCTACATTGGGAGGGGCCTGAGGGGCGACGGTAGTCGTCGACACGCACGAGCATGCCGGCGAACTCCTTGAGGCCGTAGATGCGCTCAGAGTCGCAGCTCTGAGGCACCTCTATCACTAGCGCATCGCACTTTTCGCGTCGCTGCCGGTTCTCCAGGAACCAGTGGTTCTGGACCGGCAGATTGAGTGAACTGAATTCCTTCTGGAGGAACTCAGATGGGGTGTGGCGGTGCACTCCGCGCAATACAAATTTCTTCGGCACTTCGTCCCGCTGAAGAAGGACGGAGTGCTGGGCGCCGATAGCCTGCAGTGCTTTGACTGCCCTGTGATAGTCGGGGACTGAGGCCACGTTGACCTGTATCTCGTCTCGGCCGCGGTTCTGGCAGGTGAATTTTTCCTGCACTGACTGTTTAAGGGCGGTGTACACCCTTGGGTACTGGTGCCCCTGGTCGAGGAAAACGAACAGGGGCTTGATTCGCGGCGCCCTCTTGGGGCTCTCGGTCGCGGTCGCGATTGGTTGCTGAGAGCGGGGGGTGGGGCCCGCCTCGTCGTCGCTGCTGCCCGCACCGGACACCTCCGTGTGCGGACGCTTAGCACGCTTGCCAGTGGCCACTGACCAGCCGCTGGAATCGTCGTTGCTAGGCCCTGAGGGGGCCTCGCTTTCTGTCATCTCGACAGCGTCGCTCATGTCGTCGTGGTAGCCTACTCTCGGGTCCACCCACTGACCGTCCCCCGGGGCTAAGTTAGCCGGGTTCAGGCTAGGCTACAGGGGAGCTAGCTCCCCGGGTGTTGCCGAGTTGTTGGTTGCCAATAACTTACTTCACCACAGCTCACTCTTACCGCCTGTGCGCATGTAGCACACAGGCACCTTTCAGTACACCGCTGGGTAGCACTAAGAAGTGCTAACCACAGCTTGGGCGTCGACGATCTATAAATTCACGGCGAGCAGCTCCGGGACACGTCCGTCCTCTACCGAAGCGCAGCTGGAACTCATTTTTCTCTTTTTTTTTTTTTTTTTTTGTTTTTCCTAGCCTAAGTTAATTCTAAGTGTGTAGGGGAGGGTCCAGGTTAAATATCTGGTTACCCAATTTTCTGGTTGCAGACGGTTCAGAAAATTCTCGATGCTTTGCTCACGTAGGGAGCAGCGCACTTTGGACAGCGAAAGTAATGTAGGGCTTCTTTAGCACTGATTTTTCAATGTTTTCTAAATGTCAGCAGTCTACGATGACATAATGGGCAGTTCCACTAATAGTGTAATTTTTTTATGGCAGCTGCACTGTTTAATTTGCACTGCGAGCTGTTTAAATTTACTGCTACACCAAACAGGGAACTTTTCATTTGCAGATGTTATTCAAGGAATCAAATACGTAATTTGTGCTGGAATCACTTGAAAATGGTTAAATTAACTTAGGTATACTTTAGTGTATAGTATGCTGAAAATGTGGAGATAATTTCATGAAGGCTGTTTGCTGTGGAAGCACTAGCAAATCACCTTGTTCAGTGCCACCTGGAATGGCTTTCTTCGTGCACCTCCAAGGATGATGTGATTATTATTGTGAGTAAATTTTGTTTACATTTTCATTGTGTGAATAATAAACTTTTAACTGTACACACAACAAGCATTTCACTTGGATCTGATGCATTCTCAAGAGTGCAGTTTCTGTTTAGCTTTTAAAACTGGCTGCCCTTCAATTCACTCAAGGTGCAGATGCAAGTTGCTGATGAAGTATTCCACACACATGCTACATTGGAGAAATATTTTAATAAAAATTAAAACTCTTGCAGGATTTCGAATAAAAACTATCCTATTTATCCCTTCTATGTTTTGGTACTGCGAAATTGAGAGAGGTAAGTAAGTTGTGAGGTTATTTTTACTTGCTTGCATGTGAGGTTAGCAGAGCAAAAATATTTTTGAAATTGCAGATACATGGTCACTTTATTTCGTTGCAAACATTTATAAGCTCGTGATCTTATTTAAAGTCTCCATACTTAATGCGTTTGGAAAACCTTCTTTCTCTCAATTTTACAATGGAACAAAATTTTACTTGTATGTGTACATTAATTCCATCTCTAAATGATGTAGGTTTACGCACCGAGATCAGGTACATTGTAGAGAGAAAAACACACGAGTACCTGCTTATTTTGAAGTTTTAATGAGTATATTAAAAAAAAAAAAACGATAAAAATATAATTGAAAAAGTATATTATTCACGTATTTTTGAGGATGAGGGGAGGGGGTGTTTTTGTCCGATGGTCGTTTATCTTTAAAGAAATTTCCGTTGGACCTGTGCGTTCTTGCTCTGCCAATTCTCGAAAAATGAAATATTTTAAGTCGTCTTTTATGTGCTAACTTCATTATATTTGGCTGCATTCGTATTTTTATTAGTTTTGAAACATTCATGTCACGGAAAATAATCATAAACCAGGACAAAAACGTTTTGACTAAATGTTCTAGGTTGGTTGTAAAACATTTTCTTATTTTATTTCACATCGGAAACATCTGTTAAGTTGTAAGCTTTGTAATGAATGCGACAGTCACTTGTTCGCTGAAGTGTTTGTTTAAGAAATTAGTATTGTAAATTTGTTTATGGTCTTGTTAAATGAAATTTTAAGTGAAATCATTTGGGAAAACAGAGGCTACAGGAATTTTCAACACAACTTGATGACCGACGTTGTGACTAGTGTGGGAGTGTGTGCTCGTGTAAATATCAATTTTTCTTACTCCTCGTGCCGGTCAACAGGAAAACAGCGAGTGTGTTATCTCATCGCGGGCGTGTGATTGCGTGTGGTAAATTGTGCTAGGTTAATTACCGCAAAACTCCACTGTGTGCAAATATGTAGTGTGTCGCTGTATGCAAATATTTGGTATGTCTTTTTTTTTTTTTTTTTTTTTCAGGCAATACACACTTTGAATTTTACACAATTTCGATGCTGCAACCTAAGTGTATACATGCGAATAGGATTGCTTAAATGAAAAAGTAAAGTAGGAGGTAAGTGCAAATGTTTCCAGGAGGTTATGCACACACAATCTATTTTATGAATTAATAGTTATTATCTAAGAAAATGATAGAAGATTATAAATAATGTGTGAAGAATAATACAGAATTTGCATGTTACACAAAAAAAAAATATATATATATATTCCAAATATTGTTAGCAAAATGCACCTAGATTAGTGAGCTGGATTTTTTTTTTTTTTTTTGTATTTTTGTTCTGTTGATCCCACGTGGAGTCAAGGCTCCGGGATATAGAACATGTATGTGCAGACAATTAATATTTACATGATGCAAATTACCAAGAAAAAAAATTTCAAAAAAAAAAATACATAACATGTTACACAATTTAACTTTATGCAAAACATGAAGCAGCTGTTATCACAAGTCCATTCAACAAATTAACAGTTCAATTTCTCTATTATCAATCAAATTAAAGAATAGCTTCAGAGGGTAGGTAGGATATTCTATAAGAATTTTTTTTACTGTTTTTTTTTTAATACTGGTAAATTGTTTTAGTTATTTTCTGTGATATTAAGTTGTAAAGTTTTACTCCCAAGTAATTTAGTCCATTTTCAAATCGCCTAGTGTTATGTTCAACTATCCTCAATTTACTAGCATTTCTGGTGTTATACCTATGTGCGAATATCTAAAAAAAAAAAAAAAAAAAAATTAATTTTTTTTTTTCTTCTTTTTCTTAAGAATGAATAAAGAGTTTCTAGAACGTATTCATTTATGGCAGTCAGGACTTTAAGTTTTTTGAATTTTGGTCTGCAGTTAGATGATTTTTTATCTTTTGTTATTATTCTAATAGCTCCTTTTTTTTTTTTTTTTTTTTTTCCCAATGTTATATGGCAGAAAGAGTAGAGCTATGGCTACTGTGACATCATGCATTGATGGGAAGGTTATTGTTGGATAACAAAAATTTAGATGATATAATTTTTATTTTTTTCCATACACAACACATTGCAGGTACAATTTTACAGGTTACAGCTGTACCACCTCTAGTATTGCTGCCGACCATCCAACAAATGAGCACACTAAACAGGCATTGATGACATTGTTATCAACGTCTTTTTGAATCTCTCATTATTATACATAACTGCCCACTGAAACAGAGAAACTTCAAAATAGGTGTGTGTGTGTGTGTTTATATATATATATATATATATATATATATATATATATATATATATATACATACATACATACATACATACATACATACATACATACATACATACATATACACTTATATATTTATTTTTTCACTTTGAATTTTGTATGAGGTATACACATGCAAAGATTCACAGCTGCTGGGTGGGTGAGTGAGTGAGTGAGTGAGTGATTGATTGATTGATTGATTGATTGATTGATTGATTGATTGATTGATTGAGAGAGAGTGTGTGTGTGTGTGTGTTAGGGGGGGGGGGAAATGTGGTGATTGTGGGGGAAAAAAAATTGAAAATTGAAATTTTTAAAAAAAATTTTTTTTCTGTAGGGTGCAAAATAGTAGTGCCAACGGCACGTGGTGTTCCCAAGCGGTCACCCATCAAAGTACTAACCACGCTCGACGATGCTTAACTTCGGTGATCAGACAAATTCAAATTCAAAAGCTTTTTATTGCGATGTTTGCATACATTGATATTTACATAGGTATACATAGTGGAACGCCAGCACATTGTGCTCTTTTTCCATAGTTTATAGACATTATACAACACTTCTTATATACATTTACATTTATTTAATAATTGTTTTTAGGAGGAAAAGTTTAAAAAACCTCCGTAATGTTCTGGAGCCTGTGGGCTCAATGTTTTCTGATGATCATACACGTTGAAATATATTTACAGAGAAATTATTATTGATATTTACATACACATAGTTACATATTTTTTCACTGAACAGTTTGGGAGTAGGTTTAGTTATGCTTGCAGCTTATATATTACACTATTGTACACTATATAATATTTAACTCAAGAAAGGTATTGTGATATGTTTAAAGAAAGAAAGGTGAAACCTTTAACTTTACCAGCAGGTATTAGTATCACTGAGGTATCTTCTAGGTTGTAGCAGCAATAGTAGTAATAATAATAAAATTAAATAAGGTAATAAAAAAGAAAAGTTATACATGTGATCAAATCATGAATGTATAAAACTGGAATGAATTTAAATTTTTTTTATTTTTCTTCATAGGCTGTTTTGAAATTGATGAGTAAGTGCCTCTTCTTTTAAATTTTTTAATGCTGAACACTGTTACATAAGAGATGAATGTTTAGAAAATTTTAAAAAAAAAAAAAAAAAAAAAAAAAAAAAGCTAGCCCAGCCCCCTCTCACCCTCTCACAAAATCAAAACCAAAAAAAAAACACCCTCCTTCAAAACATCACATAATCATCCAGCCAGCAGTGCAGACGAGAAATTTGCACTCGGGGCCGCCATTTTGACGATAAATTCTTGCATGGCACACCAAAGGTAGGAAAGAATTTAAAAAAATAAAAATAATGGGCGAGCACCCTCGCGTCTGCCTGTAGAAAATGAAGTTAAAAGTAACATAACCTAAAGACAGGCACACACTAGGGTGCTCCCAGGCGGTTGAGAAATTTTTTCCCGCCAAAAGACTTATATATATTATTTATTTTACTGTTTTTGGCAGGGGGCTATGTCGGTCTGTGTGCAAAGTAGTTCCTACTCCCGCCGCCAGGAGCGCGCGCGGTGGGTAGCGATGTTGTTTTTTCTGCTTTCATTTGTTTATTATTTAGAGGGTTAATGCTATGTAAATGTACGCAAGTTTGGTTATGTGTCGGTAGTTGTGCGAGATTTAATTTCCGAAACGAAATTTGACTTTCATCGGCCTGCATTTCTCACTTATTCGGAAAATACATGTGTGTTTATGTATGTATAATAATCGAGTGATTTTGTAATAATTTGGAAGTTTTGTTTGCGTGTGCGATGTGGGGAAGAAAAGGTGTGCACACGAGTCCTAGGGCTATATTTTTTTTTATTGCGAAATATTTACTTCATGTGGTGAAAAATTTTAAATTATTTGTGATGCAAGTGAAATTTTTTATTTTTTTTTTTCAGTTGGGTGATGTGTTTGTCCTCGTTTGTGTGCAAGAAAGCAAACATGCTGAAGGTAAGGGGCCATAAATGACACTTTAAAATATTAGTTTACCATTAATTTTGGTTAAATATTAAATTGCCATATAAGTAAAATCATGTCAACTGTTGTATTCCACCCAGTATAAGCTGTTAGTAATGGGTACTTAATATAAATAGAATAAATGTAAGCATTTTCGTCTGCATGAAAATTCACTTTTTTTTTGGATCCATTTGTACTGTGGGTAGTTAAATAGTACATTATGTTGTTTTTACTTCGAAGTACAAAACATCTTGTGCATGATTGCAAATTCAAACGCAGTTAAGCATAATATGAATTCGAATTATGTGTGTGTGTGTGTGTATATATATATTTTTTTTTCAGTTTTTTTTTTTTTTTTTACTGTGTCCAGTTTTAGCACAAATGGAATTATTTTCAAAGTGAATCGATGCAACTGGTCTTTGCCATTAATATTGATATATGATCTAACTAAATTAAATAGAAAGGATTTTTTTATTTATTTTTTTATATATATAAATATAAATATATTTGTAGCAATGTACTAATGACCACAGAAGTAAGCAAAAAAAAATATATATATATATCTCAGCCAGTAAACCATGCGTCTTAAAGACTTTTTTTAATGAAAATATTTCTGCCTTGGTTAAGCTTACATTTACTATCATAGGGATTGAGGGAATTGTAGAACAGCAGCAGAAGCATTTCCTTTCATGATCATGTTCTTGGTCCTGAAAAGGACCGTTTATGTAAGCATGTGCACACCAGACCTGCTCACTTGGAGCTGGTGTATTTGGTGACAGCCTTGGTGCCCTCGCTGACAGCGTGCTTGGCCAGCTCCCCGGGCAGCAGCAGACTCACGGCCGTCTGTATCTCGCGGCTGGTGATGGTGGAGCGCTTGTTGTAGTGGGCGAGGCGGCTGGCCTCTGCCGCGATGCGCTCGAAAATGTCGTTCACGAAACTGTTCATGATGCTCATGGCCTTAGATGATATGCCAGTGTCCGGATGAACTTGCTTCAACACTTTGTATATGTAGATTGCGTAGCTTTCCTTCCTCTTGCGCTTCTTTTTCTTGTCGCCCTTCGAGATGTTTTTCTGGGCCTTGCCCGCCTTTTTGGCTGCCTTACCGCTCGTCTTGGGAATTTTTTTTTTTTTTTTTTAGACTACAGCCCCTCCACGCTGAAGTCAGTCTCACACAGCCGAAGTGTTTGTGAGCCCTGCTAACCAAATGGGAATGATTTGACTGAGGGAATTGATGCGTGCCAGGTGGGACCTATACGCTTAATTTGATAAACTGAGTAACTGCCTATGCTGTCTTCACTCTCCTGTGAGGGAGGGGGAAGCAGCTGGCGACGTGCGTCTGGCGCGGTCAAGCCTGCAGGAGTGCGGAATTTGCACCCCGACAGCCTATGGGGAGTAGCAAAGGGTAGACAACAGTAAACCAGCGAGCGCACTGGAGGAAACCTGTTGCCTGTGAGTGAAAAGTTAACGCAACCGAGGGCCCGAAGGGATAGGAAGCGGATGAGGGCGAATGGGATCTGTGGTTCTCCCAGATGGGATTTCTGGAAGAGCCATTTTGAGCACGCCATGCGGCGTATGTGCTCGGCAGGCACGAGCGAATGTGGCAATTTAGGCCTCGGCATCTCGAGGGCGGCAGGAACTGCTGGCGCGACCTGCAACTAAAAATACAACACATATTTACATTGTTCTATAACTAAGTTTAATGGCTATTAGCCCGGTTAGGCTAATAAAGGGGCTCGTGCACTCAGGCACTATGGCCGGCGTCTCTGAGCCACAAGATGATGGGTGAAGTCGTGGGTTTAGATTTATGTTGCGAAAAATTTTTAATATTTAATATATATGCATATATAATTAATAATTACAATTATATATGCATATATTTTTCACTACTGGGGTGGTTTAGAAGCACTGGGGGGGGGAGAAAAATTATGACGTAAAAATAATTTTTAAACACTAAAAATTCGGGTGGGCATGGCAGCAGCTCTCTGGAACATGGCGCCCTCTCCCTCGCCGACAGGCACTGTGGGCGGCGTCTCTGTGGCGGCCCCCAGGGAGGGCGGGGAACATGGAGCACAGCTGCTGGAGAGTAGATGACAGGGTGAGTGGGGGGAAAATTAGGTTGCAAAACTTCAATAATTTAGGAAGAAAACTAAAAATGAATGAGGGATAATTGCACTGAAAAGGGGGAAACGGCGATTCTCGTTGTTTTCTTAAATCAGGGTGGTGAAATTTGTTGAATCAGGATACGGTTTCATAATGGTGAGTGTTTTAGGAACAATTTGCCAGTTCAAACATGACGGTGGAGTTTATAGTTAAAAAGTTATGTGGAATTTAGTGTGACAATGTGTAGACGAGTTTTTCGGCTGAAAGTTCTCTCGCCAGTCCGCAACCGACTGCGGGTACCCCCACCTAGGCTCCGCCCACCGGCGCGGACCAGCCAATCAGCGCAGACCCGGGCTTGGCGAGAGAGCGAAAAACACGACTGATTTTGACGGAGTATTTTTTAAGTGTTTACGGGGGTTTTTCGCATAAAATGTGTTTCGGTCTTTTGAATTTTCTGGCATCTTCAGGATTATATCGTCCCAAGTTGTGTACGAGCGGATTGGTGTGTGTTTCGACTGATTTGTAAAAGGAAGTGGCTTGCTTGACGAGTTGCGCGTGCAGTGTTTCTATGCGAAGTTCCTTGTGTATTAGGCGCATCGGGACATAAATGGGAACTTGCGCTATTCTTCTTAGGGATTTGTTCTGTACGATTTGTAGTTTCTTCAAGTGTGTTGGCGCTGCGTAGCTCCATGCTGGGGATGCGTAGGTTACTATAGGTTGGACGCAGGCTGTGTAGAGGATCTTGCCATTATGTGTACTTAAGCTGCTCTTGTGGTTTAAGAGGGGGTACAGCGTTGCTAGTCTTGCGTTGGCTTGAGCTTGTTTACTGGCGATGTGGTTCTTCCATGTGAGTCCGCGGTCCATGTGTACTCCTAAGTATTTTACAGTTGTTTTGTATTCGATGTCGTTATTGAATAGGTTGAGCTGCGGCAGGTTTTCTGGGACTCGTCGGCGCGTGAATATGATGGCTTCGCATTTGCCTACGTTAATTGATGTCCTCCAGTCGGTGAACCATGCTTCTATGGTGTGTAGCGAATCTTGCAGTCTTCGTACAGCCAGGTGGGGGCTGAGGGAGCTTGTATAGAGCATGGTGTCGTCTGCATAACACGCAATGTTGGCTCCAGGTAGTTGTGGGAGATCTGCTACATATATGTTAAATAGCAGGGGCCCTAGTATACTGCCTTGCGGTACCCCTGCTAGTATTGGTCTAGGTGTGGATATGGCGCCTGGAATGTGTGCACGAAATGAGCGGTGATGGAGGTATGAGTCTAATGTTTTGATGTATGTGTCCGGGAGTTGTATGACCTGGAGTTTGTGTAGCAGTCCTTCGTGCCATACTCGATCAAACGCCTTTTCTATGTCGAGAAAGACAGCTGCAGTGTATTGGCGCCAGTTGAATGCGTGTGTAATGTGTTCTGTAATACGGACTAATTGTTGCGTGGTGGAGTGACGAGCCCTGAAGCCAAACTGGTAGTCCGGGATTACACGATGTTCTTCCAGATGTAGTTGGATGCGGCGAGCTAGCACTTTCTCTGCGACTTTAGACAGCGTGTTGAGGAGACTAATTGGTCTGTAGCTGGTTGGTAGTTTGGGATTTTTGCCTGGTTTTGGGAGTAGGATTAGTTTGGCTTCTTTCCAGGTGTGTGGCCAGGAGTTTGTTTGTAGGATGCCATTGATGCAGGATGTGATTGCCTGAAGGGCAGGGAGTTGGAGTTGTTTGAGGACGAGGGAAGGGATTTTGTCTGCTCCTGGCGCTTTGTTGTTCTTCAGAGATTTAATTATTCTTTTCACTTCCATTTCTGTGGTAAGGAGAGGTTCCGTGGTGGTTGTGGCTAGTCGCATGTTGGCTATTTGCTCTGACACTAGGAGTGTGTGAGGCGGATTGTTGGGGAGGATGTTGGGCTGGAAGGCAAGTTCCTGGCTGTCAGCTAGCGCCTTCACTTTCTCCTGTGGTGTGTAGGCGAATGTTCCAGTTGGCTGTTGAATGGGGGGAATGATGACGGGTTTGGCAGTTAATGATTTGGTGGCTTTCCATAGAGTGTTGTCGGCTGTGGTTAAGTGTGAGATTTTGTGGTCCCACAGTGTGGCTCGGTGTAGTGCTAGGTGACTGAGGAATTCGGAGTGAAGATCGTTGTAGTCCTTCTTGAGTGCTGGTGTTCTGTTGCGTTGCCATCTACGACGAGCTTGATTTTTGGCAGTGAGAAGCAGTTGCAGGGGAAAGGGAAGGGCGACTGTATCAGGTTTCGGCTTTGTTGTTGGGACATAGTTTTGGATGGCTTTGGTGAGTGTTCTGGTTAGTTCTGCCGAGTACGCCTGCAGGTCGGCAGCTGTTGTAATGGTAGGGACAGGAGTGAGGTGGTGTTCTACGTAGGAATTTAATTTTGGCCAGTTGGCTTTTCTGAAGTTAAGGATTTTCTTAGGTTTGGTTGTAGGTGTGTGGACGTCTTCTAATGTTGCTACGACTGGCAGGTGATCAGAGTGGAGCTCATGGAGGACTTCTAGTTCGTAAACAAAGTTGGTATTAAAATAAATAGTGAAGTCTAGGATGTCAGGATTATGTTGAGGATTTTCAGGGTATCTGGTAGGATGGTAGGGAGCGCAGACCATATAACGGTGTTGCTGCTGATGTGCAAACAGCACCCTGCCATTTGTGGTTGTTTGTAGGCAGTTCCATGCAGGATGCTTGGCATTGAGGTCGCCTAGGAGAAGGAAGGAGGAGGTGAATGTGGCTAGGACTTGTAGGTTTTCAGGTTTAATAGAGCGGCCAGGCGGCGCATATGCGGATATGATGGTGCATTTCTTGCCTTTAATTGTAAGGACTACTGCAACTGCTTCTATGAGCCCTAGGTCCGGTAGGTGAACTTCATGGTGGAGTAGATTAGTGCGCACTGCCAGCGCCACTCCCCCCCCATGGTTGTCCTTGTCTGTTCGGTGTATGATGTAACCTGGAATGCGCAGATTGTCTGTGGGGGAGAGGTGAGTTTCAGTGATGGCAATAATTTGTATGTCGTGTTCGCGAAGAAATTCTTGTAGTTCTGGAAGTTTATGTCGTATGCTTCGTGCATTCCAGGTGGCTATTTTTGTAAGGGGGACATTAGTGTGGTGTGCTGTCATGTTTGGGGGAGGAAGCTGTGGTTATGGCCGTGATGAGGTCGACGGCGAGGTGAATTCTGCTCTCTGGTGGAATGGTGGTGTCCAGCCAAGCTGCCAGTAAGTTGCACAGTTTTTGCGCCACATCCATTAGTATTGGCTGCGCTTCTGCCACTTTGGTGAGAGTGCCACGCAGCACCTGGCAATCTCTGTTGTTGGCCGCCACTCGGTCAGGTGTTATGACCGCTGGGGGTGTAGGCAGAGGCATACTCCGCGTCACGATCGTGGCCGGCATGGTGGTGGTCCCATGTGGTTGTGGTTGCAGTGCAGGAACTGCCGGAGCACTGCTTGTGCTTGGTGTGGTGTCCATCTGTGGTGCCACCTGCACAGGCATAGCAGGGGCTTGCTGCATTAGCATGGGTTGCTCTGGTGCGGTCGGGGCACTCACAGGGTGCTCCGAGTATTGGCGGAGTCGTCCTGCCTGTGAGGTCATCTGGTCGTATTCCCTGTTGAGGTTAGGCTGACGCGGTTGCCGCTGTTGTCGCCTACGCTGCGGACGAGGCTGGTTGTATGCATAGGCGGTCTGCTGTTTTGCGAATTGTCTTGCCTCTCTGTCATTTAATGTGCCAAGTGTCGGGTACTCTTCCCCCAGTGTCGAGTACCGATTGCTGGTTGGTGGCGCCCAGTATTGTTGTTCATCTGGTACAGGGCCTGCCTGTGGTCCCTGTGGGCCATGGTAGCCATCTTGTGCTGGTCTGTGACGGCGTTGCACAGTTTGCCAGCCTCCCTCTGCTGCAGCATGGCTGTACTGCCTGTGCTGAGGGGGGGGCGGGGGAGCTGCGGTCCAGGTACGCGCCTGTCGTGAGTCATGGTGCTGACGCCCGTATGCTTGCTGTTTGCGCTGTGGCTGGCCACGAGGGCGTCTCTGCAGCCACTCCCTCTGATAAACAGGGCAGCCTCGATATCTGGCATTATGCTCCTGTTTACAGAGGGCACAGCGTGGCGGGCGTGGGCAGTCCTCCTGCAGTTTGTGGGGCCCGGCACATTGGGGACAGACAGGCCTGGAGTGACACTGTTTGGCAATGTGCCCCATTTGGCAGCATATGCTGCACTGGAGGGGCCCCTTGGGGTGGCGAAAATCTGTGATTCGTATTCTGAGGCCAAAGACTTGTCGAAGTGAGTTGACAATGGCCTCACTCCCCTGTGGCACATCAAGCTGGAACATGTTTGAAGCTCTCTTAGAGTAGTCGTACATCTGGTGGACCACCAAGACTGGTACACCCTGTGCCAACAAGTCTTGAGTGATCCTGTCTGTGCTGGTTCCCCCTGGTATGTCTTTGATGACATACTTCAGTGGTTTGTCCTCCGGGGCTCGAGTGACAAAGTATTCTATTTCTAACCCGTCGAATGCCTTAAGGGCTTCGCGGTAGTGCGGTACAGAAGTGAAGTAATATAGGGTGCCCCTGTTGGTGTTCTTTGCTGTGAAGCTCAGACCCAGTCTCGTAAATAGGTCATAGACCCTCTCGTACGGAATGTTCTGCGTATGTTTAACCGTGATGGGAGCAGTGCGGAATTCGCGCACGCCCTGTGGCGTGACGTCAGCGTCAGGCTGCGTCAGCTGTGATGGAGTCTCGTGAGCTGGGGGCTGGCTGCGCAGGTCCGCAGGTGCGGCCTGGCTGATCGGGGCAGTGACAGCCTGAGGGGCAGGCATGTCGCTTGACGTGGCAGTGACGTGGTGGTTCAATGACTGCACCTTCGTAATGCGGATGTGATCTTCGCTACTTTTTCGTTTTAAAACCCCCTGGTCGAGCGAGGAGGTCTCGCGAAACTGAACATCTGTGTTATTCGCCATTTGAAAAAAGAGAATTGACAATATATTGTCCTACGGGATTTATTACGAGCGCCTACCAAAAGGAAGGGAGTGGAGCACCCACTGACCTAAGCCCTGGGACTAAGTTAGCCAGGGCCTCGGCTAGGCAGCGAGACGCTGCGTCTCTGGGTGTCACACACTCTTTTTACACCTAACCGTAGCACGACGCGGTAGTACAAAACTGGGGGTGGAAACTCTAAATGAATTGATAAAATGTAGCTTCTTGGCAGGGAGCAGTTGCCTACATCCTAACTATCCAAGAGCA